>NW_022900937.1:15388982-15392050 GCF_012274545.1 Fukomys damarensis
CGTCCGCTCCTGGGCTCCGGGCTTCCCGGGCTGCTTTTATGCAACTCAACCCCAAAGGCGTGATGTCACCATGCGGGGGGAGGGGGCACCCAGCCTCCCGGAGGGCTGGCGCCCCAGGTCCGAGGTGAGTTGTAGCCCTGGGGCAGCGGCTGACCTGGGGAGCCAGTCCTCCGCCGCTGGAGCTGCCGGGAAGCTGGCGTTTGTCTAGGCATCCCTTCTGCGTGTGGCCTTGATCCCTCACTTCCCCTGCTTAAAAGTCCAATGCTATCTGGGCCAAAGCACCCTCCAGGGCCCCTGTCGTGTGCCTGCTTGGACTGGGCGCGGGTTAGTGACCAACAGCCAAGAGGCTGCGTTCAGGTGAGAATTTCTGGACTAGCTGGTGTACATCTTGGTCTAGGACGGGTCTGAGCTGCTTCAGTCTGTATTAGCAATCCCCCTGGCTTGCTGCTGCCCACTTTCCTCTCCTCCTCGAGTGCTTGCAATCTGTATGTTCACAAGTCTAGTGGTATGCGTGTACTGCCGGTCCCCTTTGTATTTAGCTCAAGTCAAGGTCTTACTAATCTGCTGCCCCCAGACCCCCTGAATCTACTTGCTGCTGCTGCTGTCACTTGCTGTCCCCACCACCAAGGTCATTTGCGTTTCTGGCTTTCCTGGGCACATCCGGAGTCTGCACTTCTTCAGGTGCTGGACCTGGTTTCTTTCTGTCCTTGTGACTCTGCCTGCTGCTGTCTGCACACCTGGCTCAGACCACACTGGCTGCAGAAGGGTTCCCATCCCTAGCCCTGGTGCAGGACCCTGGGTTTGTGACCTGGCCCATCACGACCTCTTCTCTTGACCACAGCAGCCGGACCAGCCCTTACCAATCCTAAATTTGTTCTGACTCTGGAGCTCCCCTTAGCTCCCAATGAAGCCACTCTCTCACCTTGACTTTGGAAGAATGGAGCTGTTTCCCTGCTGAGAACCACCACAAAGCAGATGCCATCCACATGTCAAGGAGCGTTACTGTCCTTTGGACCCTATCAGCTCAGCTATCCTGTGGGTAATAAAAGGCTTTGAAGATTCTTTAAGGAAGTTATTACAATGACAATCTTGTCATAGTCACTTGCAGACCACAGTAGGCTGTGGATGACCTTTTCTGCCCAATAAAAAGCCTTGAGCAAACTCTGGAGTGGGGAAGGAGTGTTTGTTTGAGGTTCTTGTTCCTATGTCTTTTGTCCTCAAAGTCATTCTGTTTAGGGTAACGCAAGAGCCTGGAAGAACCTCTGCAGGCCAGAGATTCAGACGAACCTGTGGAGGAGAATCCCTTGCCCTCTCAAACTGGTTGTTCAAGGCAAACTGGGCCATGTATCCATCTGCTGCTATTTCCTCCGAGGATGTTTTCCTATTGTGTCTGCCTAAATACGAAGTTCAGTTTCTCCTCCATCATGGACTTTTTTTTTTTTGTACCAGGGATTGAACTAAGGACCTTACACTTGCAAGGCAAGCATGGCACCCCTGAGCTAAATCCCCAGCCCTCCATCGTGGATCTTTGAGGGATCCCTAAAGATGGAGAGGTTAAAAAAGGGGGGAGATTAATTTTTAAAAATTAAATAAAAAAGGGCCAGGGGAGGCTGGACTCAGTAAACCAGTAAGTTAGAATCAAAAACTTGGTTAATTAGTAAGGAATAGAGGGCAATTAAAAGAGAATCAAGAATATAAACCAAAATTCAATAGTCTTAAGTGCTTTGAGTGAATTTTTAAAAATTTGTTCTTAGGTGATCAGAGGAGGGAAAAAAAGAAATGCGTAGAATAATCAAACTTCAAAAGTATTCAAACTGAGTGTCAGTCCCACGACCACCAGACCTAACACACCTAACTGGCTTAAATTCCCGCCTTTGGAACCCTTTCCAGGCTTCCTGGAGCTTGTGTTAACGAGCAGATGAAGGCTTGTTTTGCTGTCACCAAGGAGGGCCGTTGTCAGCCAATAACTAACCCATTACTCAATGATTGGGTTGGAAACTGGGCCTTCTGCATGCAAA
Source organism: Fukomys damarensis (assembly GCF_012274545.1). NCBI lineage: Eukaryota > Metazoa > Chordata > Mammalia > Rodentia > Bathyergidae > Fukomys > Fukomys damarensis. Next base: position 15,391,001 of record NW_022900937.1, read on the forward strand.
ATGTGGCAACTGGCCACCAAATGACACACCCAGGTGCCCGGGAATAGTGCCCCTTTGGAATAGCACCATTAAAACAGAGACAAGGGCGAGGCTGGTGAGTCACAGTCCAGGCGAGTACTGAGGAAAGGGGGCAGAGTTGTCAGGAGGTCTGGGCTGAGGAGCCTGCCCCACCGTTTCCACACTGGTGACCCTGGCTGCGGTTCCAGCTGTCCTTCACCTGCAGCAGGCATTTATCCCTGCCCCGCAACACCAGCAGAATTCACGTTTGTCTGGGAGGAGATGGGGGTGGTAGCGTTTTGTTCATTTGCATTCATTGATCTTCTATGTGCCAGGTACTGTAAAAGGCACAGTCTTTGTTCTTGGAGAGTTCACAAACATAAAACAAATAATCTCATGATTAACTATTTAATTACAATTGCAGTAAATGCGATGGAAGGTTGATATATAACCCAAAATGCCCACTGTGACCTGGGCGGTGATGGAAGAGATCATCAATGGGAAGTTAGATTTTATGGCTCCATAAAATCCTTGACATGCACAGCTATTGCCAGGCTCATCTTAGTGGATGGCGTTTGCTCCTTCCATGAGTTAATTGTTAGCCTTTGAGTGGAAAGTTTAGGTGTAGAGAATCTCATTTCTTTGGGTAAGAATGAGCTTTACAAAAAATATTCAGTTGGAAATGCATGTGGAGCTAGAGAAAGGACTGCTGGGAGGAAAAATAACATTTATTGAGCACCTACTGTTTGCCTCATGCTACGTGGCATTTTATTCTTAAAAGTCTGTCGTAGGGGATAGTGTTAGGTTTGCCATTGTACCTAAGAGGAATCTGAGGTTTGGCAAAGTTAATCCTTTCCTACCCCGTTCCCAGGGCTTTCAATGGTACAGACTCAATTCTCAACCCACATTCTCTGTGTTCAAGGTCAGGCCTGCCCTCTAAATGCCTCAGATGGGAATGTTTTGTCATTGAATCCCTCTAAATTGTGGATTCTCCAATTTTCCAATTTCTAGATGTTGTGATCATGTACTTTTTTTTTTTTTTTTTTTTTTTCT
>NW_022900937.1:15392231-15422235 GCF_012274545.1 Fukomys damarensis
TTTTTTTTTTTTTTTTTTTTTTTTTTTTGTGCCAGGTATGGAATTCAGGACCTTGCGCTTGTGAGGCAGGTGCAGTGCCATTGAGCTAAATCCCGGGCCCCATGCACTGTACTTATTGATGAGAGGCACAATCTGACAGTTTTGGCAATCAAATAATGATCAGCAGGGACATGGCTGTGTCTTCCTCTCCACATCCATGGGGTCAGGGAGGGTCCCTGCCCTCTGATCAACTCATTGAGCATCTGCCAAAAGGTGTTACAAGAACTTGTGAACTCAGAGCTTCGGCAAAGGAGCAGGGGACTGTGAACCCTACCCACTAGATCTTTGTTATATTAATGAGCACTGCTTTGCCCAAGGAGAGGGAAGGAGGAGGGAATCAGACAGAGGAACAGAGAGGCAGGACAGGAAAGAAAGAAGGAAAAGGCCATCGACATCTTTTGACTGGGCAGTGGGCAGGACAACCTCCAAGCCAAGACTCATGCGGCCCCACTGATCTTCGTGCCAGCACCCATCTCTGAAAATACAGTTTTGTAGCTTTCTTTACATCTGCGCTTTGCCTTAGCAATGGCAGGGACTCATAACCTCTGCATGAACCCTAGCCACCCTACTCAGTTTCAGGCAGGATCCGTTGCAGGACTGTGTGACCTGAAGGAAAGAATGCCTGAATGACTTGTGGCTATGCCAGGCAACAGCTCTAGGAGCTGATCAAGCCCTGTACGTGCTTCTGTTTTCTGATCAATATGCCAGAATAAAAACAGTCTAACCCAAACAAGGTGGGGGCCATATACGTGTAAAAGTGCTTTGGGGAAAAAAAACAGCTCTTGACCTACAGACGACGTCACTCCTAAGAGTAGACTTAAAATGATGTGAGTCTGATCTCAGTGATGGTTTACTAATCGAAGAAAATGAAAACTGGATTCCAACAAGAGATATGAATTCTCACCCCACTCCTGCCACTGGTTACCATGCTTTCTCTGGTCCTGTTACTTAGCTACTGAATCCTTCAGCTGCTGCTTTTGTTGAATAAGAAATAATGGCTCTTCTCCGGCACTTTGTTTTGTTTTGTTTTTGTTTTTTGAGACTGGCTCTTGCTATATAGCTCAGGCTGGTCTTGAACTCACTCTGTAGCCCAAGCTGGCTTCGAACTCCCAGTGATCCTCCTGCCTCAGCCTCCCACATGCTGGGATTACAGATGTGCAGCACCATGCCTAGCCCACCCCAGGACTTTTAATTAATCATTTTTTAAAAGATGAAAATTCAACACTCTGTGCACAGGGAAAGTTACCATTTTAAGGATGCCATACAACCTTGATGCAATACATTTTACCTCTTTCTTGGTAAATCATTTGAAAAACCATGGTAAGCTGACACCAAGCCCACGTAGGAGGTATAACTGTACTGTAAGGTTTCTTGCAGCCATCTCTCATTTCCCACCTGCTGGCTGACTCCATTGCCCCCAAACCTCAAGGATTTGGTCCAGATCCTGTTCTTGGTCTTAGCCTGAATTGCTGTCCTTTTTCACCCATCTTCTAAACCACAGTAATCACAGACAGCATTCCAACAAGCTCACAAGTACAACAGAAACTGAATAGTCTTAATATCTAATCTGACAACTTTTACCATGCATCAGGTAGCCAGAAAGGTTTAAGGGAAAGAGCTTTGGCATCACATGAACTTGGGTTTTGAAACTCAGCTCTGTTACTCACTACCCAGTGTGATCCTGGGCAAGTTTACCTCCTGTCTGAGAAACAGCTCCTGGTCAGAGATGAGACCCACTGAGTAGTAACAGAAGAAGCTGGGCTCATGCAGGACTTAGTACAGTGGCCCATAATAAGCATTGTGCAAATGGTAGCTCTCACAATAGAAGGGACCTGACTGACAGTAGGAACTGTTTAATCCCATTTTTCCAATTCTAGGTTGGGTACCCCCATCAACTTCCATGAACCCTTAAAGAGGGATGGCCAAAGAATTCAGATGTTGCTTTCCCACCATTCCACACATTGGCCTCTCAAAGAATGTAGCTGTGGTCCTCACAACCTAGTCTTCCTGTTTAAGAATGTCACTTTGTCATCACAAACCCGATCTTCCTACTGAAGCAAGATGCCTTCTGAACAAGTAGACTCAGAAACACTTTGCCACAGGTAATGCCTGGTCAGTGGGATTTTGGAGCTGGGAAATATCCCTGTGTTCAGAGTGGCCGCACACTCTTGGAAAAGAGGTAATTTCCCCTTATTTGGACCCTCTAGAGTTCTGTAATCGCAAGAATTTATTGAGGTGACCCTCCATTTCAGGGGCTTGCCAAGAAAACTGGCACGGGAGCCCCAGTTGCTGGCATGTTCGTTTCCATTTGTCCCCGCTGGGTAGAGGGTACCAGGAACACACAGTGTGATTCTTCTCTCCCAGCTGGAGTTGTCTTGCTTAGGCTTTGGTGCCTGACGAAGGGCTCTGTGGGCTGGGAGCTAGGTGCAGTTGCCATCGCTGGTTTCTTGGCCTGGATAGGTGAGGGCAACTCAGTGAGCTTTCTCCAATCCGTCAAATTCAGTTTCCTCTCTGGCAAAGAGGCCAGCCTTGACTGGGACCCAGCTTCTTCTCCAGCCCTGGGAAGAGAAAGGTACAGCTGGTGGCTGGCTGAGCCCAGGGGCAGCCAAGGTTTCATAGTTTTCCCAGCCAGGGCAGTGAGCCATGCCCCAGAGAGACACGCGTGACCTCACCTCAGGAGCTGCTCTTTGTGTCCACTCCACTTGAAATAAGACTTCGGGGTGCACTCTTCAGTGTTGCATCTGGATCACTTCTGCCTGCGTCTCAGTTGTTGTTGTTGTGTGTGTGTGTGTGTGTGTGTGTGTGTACTTTTTTGTTTTGTTTTGTTTGGTACCCAGGGATCGAACTCGGGACCTTGCACTTATGAGGCAGGTGGTGGCACCACTGAGCTAAATCTCCAGTCCTGTTTTAGTTTTTTAATGCTGCTATGCAAAGCTTGGTTTTGACATTAAATATCTCTGTTTACTACCCAGGATTTTGTGGGTTATAGAGATGATGACAAGATAGAGTTCTTAAAGAATGTTTAATCAGAAAATTAGAACTCAAGAAACCTGGGCTCTCTCTGCCAATTATATTCCTCATGGGGGGATGGGGTAGAAGAAATATCATTTAATGGTAGGGTATGTGCTACTTAATCCCAATGAAAATGTGTCAAATTCTTTTGCAATATTTAGAACATACATCATAACCACTTAACTACAAAGTGGATTGGTGTTTGTAACTAGAGAATTGTTTGGTGGTGGTGGAAGAATCAGAAGTATGGTAAGGAATCTCTCTGGGTTCATCTTACCTCTGTGAGAAAACAACAACGACAAAAACAAGTTAACGCAGGGCAAATTCGTAGAAAAGAAATCAGTTGAGAGAAGAGGAATGGGAAAAGTCCCACCAGAACAGCTCTCCGACTGATGGTCAGCAGAAGAGGAAGAATTAGAACTGGAGAGGGGACAGAGGAGAGGTATGGTAGGAAAGAGAGGAGAGGAAAAGGAACTAACTCTAGGGCTCCAGGTTCTCCTTGGGAGTGGAAGTAGGCGTGGGATTCAAGGCTAAGACAACGTAGCGACTTACAACCATTCAGCAGAGTCTGATGCTGGACAAAGTTACCTCTGGTTAAGAATAGAAAGTGAACTCTCAGTGTTGAAGTGGTACAAGGAAGCATCTTAGCCAAGCGATTTTCACAAAGTTATTTTGAGGAGCTTTAAAAATCTATCCTACTTGACAGTAACTCTTCAGTCTCATGTGTCCTGTTCTTCTCATTGTCCATGTCAACAAAAAATGTACCTGGTTACTATGGAGCGAAAATACCCTCTCCTATGTACTACTGTTTATAAAACTAATATCGGGGTATAAACTCTTTTCACATGTCAGCATAATCTTTCTTAACAATTTTAACATCAACAAAAATCTTCAAACAAATTTCAAGAAGTCATCAAGTCTGGGAAGAAGCAAGCGACTTCCTCAAGATCAGAGAACTCCTGGGAGGGCTGCAGTGACACAGTCTAAAGGATCCAGACGAGTAGGTCAGCGGTTAGACGGGCAGCAAGTCGGGGTCGAGGGGGAGAGCAGCAGAAAGTGAACGCACACCAACCGCTGGCTGTGTGGGGTTGGGGTTGGGGTGGACAGGAGAGCGCCCTCTAGCGCGGGTGCCCACAGCCAAGAGCAGACGCGCAGAGGTGCCTGTTGATGAGTCCTCACTCTGAGCTCACATGCCAAACGCTGCTGCGTCCAAAGCTCTCCAAAGAAGCTTCTGGATTGATTGCTTCTAGAACTCGTCGTCAGAGCGGAAGGAACCCCACTGGGAGAAAAGGGTGGAGTCCCTGAAGGTGGACCCCTCAAGGGACCTGTACCTCCTCCTCCCATTTCCAGTCACCATCAAACACCCTCCCCAGCTTAACCCTGGCTCCCTGTTTTGCTCTCCTTATGTCTAGTTCATTTACTCATCCCCCTTCAACCCACCTCGGCCCTCAGCCTAAGGGATCAACGGGCTGTGGTCTTCTCATTCCCCAAAAGTAAGTGCTGTCCTGGGGGCTGAGGCAGAAGTCAGAGGATGAAAAACCCAGACCACTTGCAGGGATGAGTTAGAGCAGCAGGTAACCATAGTAACCTAGAACACGAGGTGTTTTTACTTGTTCCACTGGCTGTATGGTTTGGAATTTTTGGAACAGTAAATATGTTCTAAATTAAAGCAATCATGCAAATTTTTTTTCATGGAGAGAGGTGAAATTATTATCTTTTAAGAGAAAGAAAAGAAGGGCCGGGGATTTAGCGAAGTGGTTCCACCACCTCCTTTGTTAGCGCAGGGTCCAGAGTTCGTTCAATCCCTGGTACCAAAGCAAGGAAAGAAAAGAAGCCATCGACAGTGCCGGCGTAAGCAGCAGGAAGACCACACGGTGCACAAGCAAAGCCAGGCTTCGGCAACAGCTTCTGTAAACTAAGTGTGCGCGGAGTAGAGGAAGCGGGAAAAGGGTGGTGTGAAGGGAGGGAGGTGGAGGACTGAATGGTAAGAGAAAAGCTTCTTAAAAACGTATTTCTTATTGATTCTCCTTGCCACATTGTTTTACTTTCCTGTACATATGTTTGAAACCAACTACCGTAGGAAAAAATCCGTTAGAAAAATTTGCTTTATTTTTATCTGCCAATGGTCTTATTTGAATTAACTTCAAATTATTTTTAAAAATTAGTCTTTCATGCAAACCTAAAAGCAGAAATCATTTGATTTAGATAGTCAGAATTTCCAGATTAATAGTCAAAAATTACTTGAAAACAAATTTGGGGATAATAAAGGTTAATCAGAACTCTATAAATATGGTATGGTTACTATACAGATTAAAACTGTAGCAAAATATATGCTTAATATTTCTGAACTGTGTTAATTTTCTGCTGTGTTTCATCTTGCCAAAACAGTGTTAAGAATGCATCTTTACAGGGCTAATTGGTCATGGAAATAATCTGGTAATGGACTACATAGGATGTTCATAATGAAGCCATATGTTTATCTGGATTTAAAAATTTTGAGCAATGGCAGGCATGGTGGCACATGCCTCAGGAGGCTGAGGCGGGAGGATCGCTGTGAGACCAGCCTGGGCTACATAGTGAGTTCCAGAAAAGTCTCAACTACATAGTAAGACCCTGTCTCAAAATCCCCCTCCACAATTTAAACAATCATTTACTATTCATTCTGCTTTACCTTGAAGAACTGTAGACATATTTTAGTTATACAAATCAGTAAGATCTTATTTATAGCCAGAAATATTCCATTGAAATGTTATGCTGTAATGTGGGACAATGCAAACGTTTTTCATGGTTTCTATCAAAGTGAAATAAAATATAATTCTGAAAAAAAAAAAAAAAAACAGTGGAGCGAACATGCAGAGTAGGCAAGAGTGGAAGAAGTCCCTAAAGTTTGTAAAACTTGAGGCTAATTAGGAGAACAAGCAAATGTTCCCAATGCAGAGAAGCTGGAAAATAAGCAGAAAGAGCTGCTGGGGGTGCTGTACTGCAGGGGAGCCAGTTTGGATGTGGGGGAAGTGCCAGGGACTGGGCCCAGAGCTCGCCCCGAGCCACATTCCCGGCCTCCTTTTTATCATTCTGAGACATAAGTAGCTCACTGAGCTGTCCAGGCTGGGCTCCAATTTACAACCATCTTGCCTCAGCCTGTCAGCGGTGCTAGGATTACTGGTGAGCACACCCAGTTAACTGGTATGGATTTTGTAAGCTTTTTATCAGAGAATTTGCCCAAACACATATAAAAGTAGAGAGTATCATAATCACCCCCAGGTACCCATCACCCAGCTTCAGCAACCATCAATTACGACTAATCTTGTTTCATCTATAGCCACTTTGACCCAACACCCCTTCCCCGTGTTATCCTGAAACAGCTTTAAGACATCACACAATTTTGGTGGTTCTCAAACTTTTGCAAGTGTCAGAATCTCCCAGAAGACTTGTTCAGACACCAGTCCCTGGATCCATTCTAGACGCCCTGACTTGGGGGCTGAGAATCTGTATTTCTAGCAAGTTTTCTGATGACATCAGTGCTGCTGATCCAAGACCTTACCTTGAGAATCACTGTATTTCCCTTGTGCAAACACAATCTCAGTGTCACCATCAGCACACCCCAAATCTATAATTATTTAATATCATCTTCCCAGATGTTCGCTAGGTGATTTTATTAACACTTTGTTTAAACTGTAATGTAAAAATCACAATACTGCAATTAGCTACTATGTCCCCCTAGATTCTTTTTATCTATAGGTAAGATTTGAATTAGTAGTGTGAGAAATAGTTCAAGCAGTAGTTCAGAGAGGTATGCAGATATGAACCATGAAAGAGCACAGTCTTGGAGTTGGGACCCAGCTGTACTACTTTCCAACCAGGGGACACTGACAACTCATTTTAGTACTTTGAGTCTCACTTTCCTAATTTGTGAAATGAAGAAAATAAAGAGGCTGAGAACAGTGATGCATACCAGTAATCCCAGCACTCAGGAGGCTGAGGCGGGAGTATTTCTGTGAGTTCGAGACCAGCCTGGGCTACACAGTGAGTTCCAGGTCAGTCTCAACTACATAGTGAGAAGCAGAAGGAGAAGGAAGGAGGGGAAGGAGGGGAAGGAAGGGAGGAGGAAGAATAGGAGGAGGAGGCAGACAGTAAGTCCATGTCATGGATTACTTGTGGGAATTAGGTAAAAAATTAAGCCTGTGGTTTGGAATCACATACAGCACAGGGGTAAGGAATGGGAAGACATGGGTTCATAAATCTGGCTCTGCCATTTAGAAATCTGTGGCCCCAGGCAAGTACTTCATGTCTCTAGACTTCAGTTTCCTAATCGATAAAACTGGAATAGTACCTAATGGATAGGCTTGTGAGGCGAGCAAATGGGCATCAACATCTTCTGAGATAAGCAGTCAAATTTTTTGTTATTATGAAAATACCTGTTCCGGTTATTGTTAGAAACAATGAATGTCACCTTTCTCTCTTAGGAATGTCTTCTTAGCATCTCAGTTTGCAAGCGGGTAGATGGCTTGGGAGATGACAAACCAGGGATGTGAATCTATGTTTTCTCTTCTAATTTTTATTTATTTATTTTTTGGTACCGGGGATTGAACTTGGGACCTTGCGCTTGCAAAGCAGGCGGCGGAACCACTGAGCTACTACATCCCCAGTCCAACATTTTAAATATGTCTCTACATCTGTGTTTGTTTTGTAGAGTTCCCTTTGGCATTTATACCTTTATTTCCCTGAAGTTCACGTTTGTTTATGGTGTCAGGTATTAAGGATCCTACGTGATTTTCTTATGAAGTGAGCCAGTTTTCCCCTACACTATCTACGAAGCAACCCATGTTTTGTCATTGTTTTTTTTCCTGTATATTAGGCATGCACACACCCACAGTCACACACACATAAATGCGCACACGTACACCTCTGAGCACCCTGGTTTTACTTACGTGCTTCTGTCCCAGTGCCCTAATGTTTTATTATATAGCATTGGGTGTACTTTGGCAAGTCCTACCCCTGTTCTTTGTTCAAAATTGACTGCACTAATTGTGGACCCTGGTTTTTTTCTTTCATGTAAATTTGGGATATGTTCTTCTATCTTCACATGTTCAGTGGAATATCTCTTTGTTATTTAAGTCTTATATCCCTTAGTGGTATCACATTTTTCTCCAAAAATTTTTAGATTTTTTTCTTAAGTTGATTCTTAGGTACTTTGTTGTTGTTGTTGTTGCTCTTGTAAAGGTTGTCTTATTTCCTGTCATGTTCTCTGGTTGAATATTGCTGAGGAAGAAGAATGGTACTGATTTTTTGAAGTAGATCTGGTTCCAGATGTCCTGTTTACTTCCAAAAGTTTTCCTGTTCATTCTGTGGTTTATGTAGCTAATCGGATCATCTATAAATAACACTTTTGTTGAAATCCTGAACCACTGCTTTCTTTCCTTTTCTTGTCTTATCACGTCATCTAGGGCCTCCAGCACTACGCTGAGTAGTAGCGGTTCTCGGAAGGAATGCGGCTCTTTCTGCACCTCACATCTCTTTCTCATACCCAGAAAGTCAGCCTGTTCTGAGGCCCAGTCAAACTCCATCTTCTGCTGGTGCGGGACTGGTTCTTTTGTCTCATCTTGCAGCAGAGCAGAGGTTGACTATAATCTGCCCATGGAAATATGGGACAGAAAGGAGCCCAAGACAGAAGCTTTTGCACACGTGGCCCTTGGCCTCTTCCTCTGTGGTCTGCAATGACACACACAGACCTGGAACCCAACCAATCTTGTCCTTCTAGACTTTATATTTGGTAGATACTGTTATTAAATTTTCCCATAAATAAGTTAGCCATGTTGGAAAGACATAAAAAAAGGTAAATCAATACACTAAAATAAAATTAATGTTTCTGGGTTCCTTTTTTTGAGCGATATACAGCAGTTTCTTCTATGGCTTTTGTTTTGGTTTTTGTATTTTTGATACCAGGGATAGAACTCAGGACCTTGTGGTTGCAAGACAGGTGGTGGCATTACTGAGCTAAATCCCTGGTCCTGTGGGTTTATTTTTTTGCTTCCCTGGGCAGTAGGTCAAGCAGATGTTATTTTGATAAACCTGACTGTTAACCTCTCTGTGTCCTCACCCCTGGAGAACACCTTTTATACTGATGCCACCCTGGCCATGTAACTTGCCTCAGCCTGTGGGACAAGAACAAGTATAGGTGATGTAAGAAAAAAATTAAAAGCATTTGCACATCAGAACCTGCCTCTTCTGCTGCTCCTTAGTACCTCACCATAGTGAAGCCACCATGTGCAGCCTGGGGTGGGTTGCTGGAGGACAGAAGATCACACGGACCAGAAATAGTCTGTCCCCAGCTCAATCCTCTGGGTAGATGAGTGAGACCAGCCAATTCCAGCTGACAGGTTGGCCATGCCAACCTACATCAGAAGTACCAAAATACCCACAGAGTCATGAAAAATAAGTTTTGTTTTCAGCCACTGAGTTTGGGGTGATTTGTTACACAGAACAACCTAACGTATACTTCCCAAAAAAGCCCAATCAGGATAGACTCAGAATGTCCCGGTCCCTGGGTACATACATGTTCAATTCCTCTCCTCCTCTGCTATTCAGAGGTCAGATGTAGGTGTGCAAAACTTAAGATTGCTTCTTTGGATTTTAGGTGTAATTTCTCAAGGAAAAGCTCATGACCTATTTCCCAGCTGGCTCCGTACAGTGTTTTATTCATTAAATGTTTCCAGTGAGGGAGATTCCTTTTCTGAAGAGACACTAAACCTTAGCTTTTCTCACAGAGATGGAAGGGAAAGCTACCTTTGCTATATATGACCACAGTTTATACAAGGCACAGGTGTTTCTAGTTACAAAGATTTTAGGCCAACAGACTTTTCAAGGAGATAGAACTGAGCAGGCCGGAAAAGAGGGAGCTGTGTTTTATTCAAGTTTTGGTCCTGATGGTCCAGACCAGAGTCTTGCAGAGCTTCAGGGCTGCTGCACAACTTCTCGGAGGATCATTTGTGTTGATGTCTATGTGAACAAGGCCCTCCTGGAGTTGTTGTGCAGTGCATAACTTACACATCTGTGCATGGAACCCCTGCCTAGCATGTGTGTGTGTGTGTGTGTGTGTGTGTGTGTGTGTGTGCTGGAGAATGAACCCTGAGCCTTCACACTGAGCTACAGTCAGAGTCCAGCCCCCTTGCCTACCTTTTATTTTGAGACAGGGTCTCACTAAGTTGCTAAATCGCCCAGGCTGAGCTTGAACTTGCAATCAGTCTTCCGGCCTCAGAAAAACCAAATTAGGACAAGTATCCCTGGTGAGCGGGTTACCCGATCACTTTGTTTTTGGTGGGAAGGAAAATGCCTGAATGTCGATCAGCTGTAGGATCCGAGGAAGAAACTTTCACCCGAGTGTGCAGGTTAAAGTAGGTAAAACATGAAAACTCATTTTGGCTAAGGGTGACACCTAGTGGTGAAGGGAATTGGCTTTTCCGGGTTAGGACGGAGGACCGAGGCCCTGGGGACGGGGTCACAACTCCCATTAGAGCTAAGGCGGGTAGGACCCAGTCCCTGAGTCGGGGACCTGCGGCCCTCTGTCGCAGGGACCACAGTAAGCCAGAAATGGGGGGACGCCCTCCCCGCCGGTGAGGTGACTGTGCTGGCTGCCTGATCCTCCAATTTCCTCTTCTGCTTTCCTTTCCTTCTTTGCCCTCTGTTGCTGTTCCTCATCCCTGTTCATCCTCTTCCCCCTTTCACTATCCTCTTTGTGCTCCCCGATCCTCCCGAACTCCAGAACCACACTATCCAGCAACCACTAACCCCGGTTTAAATGCAATTTAAATTCCAATTAGTTTAAACGCAATTTAAAAGTCAACCCCTCCCGCGCCCGCGGATCCTGCCAGCCTCCTCTTCCCGCGCCGCAGGTCAGAGGCCGGCTCCTTTCTGTCCCTCCCCGCTCACGCGCCTTTATCGGGCAGTTTCTGTTTTCTGTATAATATTATGTAAACTCCTTAAGGTGACCTTGCTGTGGCGAACACAGAACTATATAATCATATCGGACAGTTTATTCAAGTCAGTGGTTCACAGCATCTTGTTTTCCACGTATAGGAACACATCAAAATAGTTTTAAACTCAAAACATCAACACATCATTTAAAACAATTACACCCCGGGCCTTTTTCTTTCTTTCTTTTTTAATCCTCAGGTTTCTACCTTTTTACCTTGTTGAGTTAACATAGCCTTAAAATTAAACAGTACATCTTTTTTAAAACTCTGAAAATACATTTTTATGCATAGAATAACTGTAAAATGATACACAAACCAGGAAACCAGTAACAGACTGGTTTGTGGCCAGACTGGAAAAGATGTGCACTTTTTTTTGTACCATGGATCGAACTCAGGACCTTGTGCTTACAAGGCAGGCAGTGGCACCCCTGAGCGAAATCTCCTGCCCTAGATTTTTATTTTTTACTGAATACCCTTTTATAGTATTTGAATATGTACTATATATGTGTATATGAAACATTTTAATTAAATTGAATTATAATTTTTCTTTTGAAATTAAAAATAATACCTGGAAAATAAATCTCTAAATCCCAAAATGTTAGTAAATTGAGCTCTCAGGAAGAACTTTTGCTTTTGTTGCTTAAGAGATGGGATCTTACTATGTTGCCCAGCTTGGCTTTGAATTTCTGGGCTCAAGCAATCCTAGTGCTTCAGCCTCTGAGTAGCTGGGGGTATGAGTATATATTACAGGTATGGCAAGAAAGAAGATAATTTTTAAATGAGCCCACATGATTTGGGTGGTGATTTATGTATTTAATGAGGTAATGTAATACACTGGGCATAGGGGTACATACCTATAATCTCAGCACTCTGGGAGGCTGAGGCAGGAGGATCCCAAGTTCCAGCTGAGCCTGGACAACTTACCAACTTAGTGAGAACCTGTCTCAAAACAAAAAATTAAAGAGGCCAAAGGATGTAGCTCCATATGAATCCCTGGGTTCAATTTCCAGTACTAAAATGAAATAAAATAGGAAATGCACGGAGATGCAGTGCTGTATTAACTTCTTTTTTTTTGAAGAGGGAAAAATTTATTTTAATTAGCTGATGGTCTCTAGAGGTTTCAGTCCCTAATAGGCTGGCTCTAAGGCAGGTTAGCTTGGCAGAGAAAAAAAAGTATGACATCCAGAAGGTAGCAAAGCATCAAGAGGACGGACCTTAACAGCATCTTTCTGCCCGTTATCTTATCCAGACTCTGTATTAACTTTTGATTTATGACCAGTGACAATTTTCCAAAGGACACAGTAGCTGAATGCCCTAGCAAGTGGCCCTTCCTGACCATTGACAGAGATTTGACTGGGAAGAGGGTCTTTCTTCAAGCCTGACCCTTTGGTGCCCACCTAAAATAGGGACCTCAGAAAATACTAAAGCCTCATGAGTCCTCCCTTCCTGGGGTGCAGCAAGTTGCCTCTCTTTCAAGAAGACCTTGAAGAATAAGGTGAAAGTGACCATTTCGCTTCCTAGCTACGTCTTCCTTATACCCCTTGAGCTTCAAGGAAGAAAAGGGACTAGATCCTGAGTTCTTGTCTGACTTCAGCACTCATTCAGCCCCAGAGCGCTTCAAATCTTGTGTTTATGCAGCTTTCAGAGCAAAGTCTTCTGTTTCTTGAAGGATTTGAGGGCCAAGATAGAATCATCCTACCTACAGGATAAGTACTAGTTACACTGCCAAGTGGAGAAGCAAGGAAACCGAGTCAGGGCACGGTAAGCTTGATGTGAGCCAGGATTTGCAGTCAGTGCCCCTGACTTCCCGTAAGGCTACACGGCATCGAAACCATGTAATCATGTGCCCAGAGTGAACTGGAGCATCTCTGTGGATTCATCTAAATAAAGCTCTGCCTGGCCCATGCCACCAAGGCAGTTGGTTTGTGGTTCATTGCAACTGTAGGCTTCCATGGTGCCAGTCTGGCCTGAGGTAGAGCATGGTCCTCCTCAGAGAACAAAGGCTCACACTCAGGCTCCTGGGGACCACGTAGGAGTCCAAGTCTAAGGGAGGCTCTCTGGTAGACAGACAGCACCCCGTCCCTCAGTACTGGCCACTGTCCTTGACCCCAAGATAGAGTGGCCTAGCAGATGGAGCTGTTGGGATCATCAGTGCTGCAAGGGCTCTTAGCATTTCTAGGCCACTGCTGCACTTCACAGAGAGAGAATCTGGGGCCCCAAGAGCCTGGAATGTTAAATGACCTTCCCAAGAGTATGTAAGGGTGAATGGCACTGGAGCCTTATGCCAGGCTTGCCAACCCAGCGGGGGATGCTTCTGCTGAACCTCCTCTCCCCCTGGCCTCTTGACTCCTGTGCACAGAGCTGGCCGGTCTGCTGGGAAGACGCGGATAACTCACAGTGTTCATTTACCAGGGAGAAGGCTCAGGATGGCTCGGTGTGATTTCAGGTCAGATGTTAAAGGACCATCTGTGCTAAAATTAGAGCTGCCTCCATAGGTGGCTGCTGGATCAGGAAAGGCGTTAATTCAAATTAGTGTATGCAAGGGGTCCAGGATTTGGCTCAGTGGTTCCGCTGCCTGCTCACAAGCGCAGGAGGCCGAGTTCGATCCCTGGTATCACAACAAAGAAAAAGAAAAATTAACATGTGCTAGGAATTAAAAACACATGTCAGATTTTGAATATTTCATGTGAAAAATGTTAACTGTCTCATTCATAATTTTATACCAATTATATGCACCATATATACCAAAAATATGTACTACGCAAAGGTAACATATGGGGTTCAATGCAATATATTATTAAAATTAATGCTATGGTTCATATCTAGATTTTTTTCCGAGAGCCTTGGGCACCTATAGGCAGGCCTAGGATTGGGCCACAGGGCCCCACAGTTAAATGACTGTTAGGAGGTGGGGTCTGGTGAGGAGAGGTAGGTCACTGTGGGCAGGATCGGAAAGCCTGTAAGTCCCTCCCTGGCTTCTCCCTCCTCTCTCTTCTTCCTGGTTGCCATGACGTGAGCAGCTGTCCCCCAGGCCAGGTCCTTCTGCCATGCCCTGCCTGCCTTGGAGGCAGCCAACTATGGACTAAAAACATGAGTGAAAAGAAACTTTTTGTCCTTTAAGTTTCTTTTTGCTGTTGTTGTTGGTTTTTGTTTTTGTTGTTTTTTTTTTTTAATGGTCTCACTATGTAGTTGAGACTGACCTGGAACTCACTGTGTAGCCCAGGCTGGTCTCGAACTCACAGTGATCCTCCTGCCTCAGCCTCCTGAGTGCTGGGATTACAGGCGTGCGCCACCACGCCGGCTCGTCCTTTAAGTTTCAAATGTTGGGTATTTTGTCCCCAAGATGAGGAAAGTGACTAAGACAATTAGTATACCTACTTCTTTTCCCTTTTTAAAATGTGACTGGTAGACTATTTAAAATCACACATGTGGCTCACATTTCATTCCAACTGGGCGACATGGAACTGCATAACTCAGAGCGTGCCTTCCGCTTTGCAGTCCGTCGTTACAGAATAATCAGTCCGTGTGCACACACAGAAGGGAGGGGGAAGGGAGAGAGAGATGGAGGGCTGAGATCAGCAGGCCAAGTGACTGTGTCCACCCTGGAGTGTTGCAAAATGGGACACAGTGATTCACTGTCCCCTTGGCCAGTCCTGATTCTTGCTGACTCGTGAGGCGGGCATCTCACTTTCCCAAGAGTAGAGTCCGGTGTTTACCTCACTCTCAGCAACATGGATAAACCTCAGGAATCTGATATTGAGTAAAGCAGGCAAGTTGCAGGCGCATACGGATGATTCGTCGTACTTACAGTTGTAAGGCTGCAAAGCTGAATAGAAAACACAGACACTCGTGGGAATGAGGGACAGGGACAATGGATCCCTTTGGGAGGGGCAGGAGGAGAATGCGATTGGAAAGGGGCTTTCGTTGTGTCTGCGATAGTTTTTCTTTAGGTAGGCGGTGGTGTGTAATGGTTTGATGTTTATTTTCTAGCCTCTGTGTACACTGGAACTGTTTCACAGTAAAAATGATTTAAGATGCATACTTATCACACACTGGCTAAGTACTAAAAGAGGCGGTGTATATTTTTGATGCGTGAGCATTTTGCTTCCCTGATACTGCTATTGCAAATTCCTACTCTTGTGTTCCATTTATCTCTTTTAAAAGCCCATTTGCATTCTGCACCCTGCTCCCGAGGAATATCCAAATTGCCTTTAAGCTCTAAGAAACTACTTTGTCTTTAAATCCGAGCACTGTAGCTGGATTTACACACTCAGAGAGACAAAGAGACTTGGGATGCTATTGTTTCACTGTTTCACTTAGGTTTCCTGCAGAACTCACCACCCCTACTCTGAGGGGCTGAAAACAAACTGACTTCCTGTTTCTCACAGTCTAGGGGGCTGGCTGGTTGTTCCCCAAGGGTCTTGGCGCCTCTGCTCTCAGCTGAGCTGGAAAATCCAACCTGGGGAAGTCGATGCGGGCTTCTCCAAGACTTCCTATGACGGCAGTCTCAGGACAGCTCTCCAGGAGAACAAAGGCAGAAGCTACGAATTCCCTCAAGGGCCAGGACCTTCAACTCCTAGGAGGTCAATTCAGCATTTCTTGGCCACAGCAGGTCACAGGGCCAACACAAGTTCAAAGGACAGGAACATAGACTCCACCTCTTTGGTGGGAGGAGCTGTTAAGACAAAAAAGAAAAAACCATAGCCAAATTAACTACCTATACATACATTCAAATATTCACTTACTGTTCAGATATTCACTTACATATGCACATAATATATGGCAAACTCAGAAAAGAGACTTCAATTCTACAACTTCTCTCAATTGACTAAAGAAAAAAAAGACATTTATTACTGAGCTATCCCTTCCATTTCAACGTAGCTGCTTAAATTCTATTTAAACCTACACAAAATTGTTGTTGTTGTTGTTCTAATGAAAGAATAAAAGAGGAGGCACCATATCTGCTAAAGACAATGATGAATCCCAGGCCTAGAAACAGTGTCCCCAGCAGGGAGCATCTGGTGCCGCTTAATGTTTACCTGTGTAAACACGGACATTGAGAACAGTAGGATCTCGTAGTTTAAAACTAACTGAGTGCCATCTATTTTTTAAACTAATTTTTGGTTGACATGGAATATTGTGTTTTGGGAAGGCAATCCAAAGGGCACAAAATAAGGCTGAGTGTGACGTAAATGAGAAAAGGGAAAGCAGCTATCACAGGCCGGCAGATGGAGGTTGTCTGCCTCTGCCTGTGTGTAGCGAGGTGTTCATTTGATGTTACTGCCACTTGCACTGAGGGAAGACATCAGGTTTGCACCACAGACAAAATATATAAGAGGGAAAGGAAGGGGTCACATGTAGATTAGGAGAAAATTGCATTTAAAAAATAAAATTAATGAAAAAGGCTCACAGTTGAGAAAAAAGACAACTGCCATAATTTTGGAAGAAACTGTTCTGGAACATCTGCTGTTGACAGAACACCGCAGCGTGGGTAGAATCTGCTTCTCACCGTTCTGGAGGCTGAAGTCTAGCACCAAGGTGCTGGCAGCTTTGGGGTCTAGAGAGGGCTTGGTCTCTGCTTCCAAGAAGGACCATGACACTAGGTCCTCTGGAGGGAAGGAAGGCGCTGTCCTCACAGAGTGGAAGCTAGAAAGGCGAAGGGCAGTCTCTTCCCAGGGCATCTAGTCACGTTCATCAGGGTGGAGCTCTTACAGCCTGATCACCTCCCGTTTATTTACACTATCGTATTGGCAAAACTTGAATTTTGGAAAGGACACATTCAAACTACAGCTCTCTCCCAACCTTACCCGTGGCGTGTGAGACCGTATTCTGTTAAAGAGCAAATGTTCCTATGGGTTGAAGGGAGGGCAGGGACAAGCAGAAAAAAATGAGAACCAAGACCACCTGTCATGTAAAGGTACAAGATCCCAATAATGAATGTAACTGTACCGTATACCTAAAATGCGCCAACAAACTCAATCAAAGAAAAAAAAAGTTTAAAAAAAAAAGAGCATATGTTCCTGGAAGTGACTTAGACACTGGGTCTCAGGAGTGGTCACTGATAGGAGCACGTGATCTTTTGAGGGGGACATAGCTGATGACTGCCACAGATTCCAGGAGCAATGAATTCGTGTCCCCCAGGACCCAGGCTGATAGCCAGGGAGGGAACCTCAGCCAGGGGAAGAAACTCTGGGTGGCAGGTGGCAGAAAAGGGTGACATCTGTATGCGCAGGAATAAAGGAAAAAGAAAAGGAAGGACCCGAGACTTCATCCTCCTGGACAAACAGCCCAAACGGGCCTGCTGATAGCAAGTCGGTTAGTCATGCTGGGTGGAGGGATTTAAGAGGCTGTGGTTGCTCTGGAGTCTTGACACCCCCCCAAAGCTCTTTGACCTTGAGTTAGTCACATGCTCTCTCTGAACTACAAGTTTGTATCTGCAGAATGGGGGCTGAGTGAAAGTGCCTGGTGTGCAAAAGGGGCTCAGTACCTAAATGTGACTCAGTGCTGAGCTCTCATGGTTCTTTGGGAGGCCGTGTAATCTCAGTTCCCGTCTCCTCCAGACCTGCCTGACATTTACACCATTAAAGCACAGGCCCTGACTTCAGGGCTGTCGGTAGGAGTGGGGAATAGTTTTCATGGTGGCCCACATCCAGTTGGCCGGAAGTGGAAAACATCAGCACGGCCCCTCCCATTGGTAAATGTCTTGTTGTCTTAAGAAACAAAGGTAGAGAAGGCCCAAGAACCTCAGTCAGTTGCCAGCTGTTGTGTGCATATTGCATTAGTATTTCACTCCAGACATAAAATCTTAAGGTAGATTTTTCCTTCCCAGGAAACCTTTAGAGATAATTTAGGTATCTGTATATCTGAGTGCTCTTTGCAGAGACAGGAGACTAGATCTGTTGAGTTTTATTTTTAAGCATGATGTAAGTACTTGCTGAATATTTACTACATTCCTACAATTGCAACTTCTTAGGTGAGATGAAGGAAGATAAAACAAAGCCTTCGCTCTTGATGAGTTTATGATGTTATAGAGGCTAAAACTTGCACACACATAATTACATTCAAGGCATAAAGTCCTAAGGTCTGCAGATCAGGTAGGAACAAGGTGAATCAGAGGTTTCAAACTACAGTAATCCCTTGGTTCACAGACACTTGAGTTTGTAAACAATTCGGTTTGCAAACAGAAGCATCCAGCAAAAATTTGCTTCTGTTCCTGAACTCCACATTAGGTGACAAAACTGGACCATGGCCAACTTCCCCAGAATCATGGAGTGAATTAAGTTTGTAAACCGAGGTACCACTGTACTGTTTCCGGGTTTTGAGGAACTGGAGTCTCCTTCTGGAGGTGGTTTCTTGGTTCTTCCTGTCCTGAGCAAAGCACTGGTCAAGACACAGAAACAGTTGCAAAGTTTTCATAAAGGTAGGAAAGGAAATAGGCTCTGCAGAGCAAGTTTGGGCCAAGGAAAAGAAGCGCATCCTATAGTGGGAGGGCGGGCCGCCATGCAAGAGAGGACACGGGCACAGACTAAGTGTGTGCTGTCTTTTTTGTATCCTCTACTCTTCAGGGTGATGTCAGCTCCAGCCGTCCTATTGAAAACCTGCGGGAGTCCTCATGGGAAGTCCGCACGCAGGGCTTTGGGTACCGTTCTGCATATGAGTCTTGGGAGTTTGTGATTAACAGGTCACGCCTACTTCTCCAGCCAGCTTTGCCGCACCCTAATCTGTCTCAGGGCTCTTTCTAGGAGATTTTTTTTATTACATTGGCAACATTTTAATAAAATTAACATACTAGTAAGTAGTGATTTTCCTTTCTCTGTGTTTTCTTACACATCCTTATCTATACATTTATGTGCTATTATAGTATAGTCACAATAAATTTTGTATTTTCCTAAGCACTATGCTACAAGCGTATACTTTTACTAGATAGTATTCATTATCATAATTTCCATCTGTTGGTGAGATAATTTCCCTTAGAGTTCCCTGCCATGAGGTGGGTAAGTTACTTTCAGCCTCTTCCCAGTTAAAAATTATAATGTAAAGGTTATCTTTGTGCATGTAGTTTTTTTTTTTTCTTCTTCTTCTTCTTGAGTATTATTTTGTTTAGCTCAGCTCTGCAAACTAGGATTGATGGGGGCCCAAATGGCATGAACATTTCTGTCTCTTTTGAAATATATTATTCCATTATTTCACCAAAAGGTTGGGCCCAAGGAGTAGGCAGGCTCTCCACACAGAACCAGTAGGATACGTAGTGATACATAGGAGAGGTTTATGATGAGAGATTGGCTGTCCTGGAGCCTGAGAAGCACCACAACCTTCCATCTGCAAGCTGGAGGCCCAGGAAGGCTGGTGCTATAGTTCCAGTCTGTGTCCAGGGTCCAGGGAACCAAGACTGCTGATGTCTGAGGGCAAGAGGGGATGTCCCAACTAAGCAGGGACCAAATTCACCCTTCCACTGCCTTTTCTGTTTGGACTGTCATAGGCTGCATAGGGCCCACCTACAATGGTGAGGTGGATCTTCCTTACTCAGTCTTCGAGTTCACATGCTAATCTCTCCCAGGAACACCCTCACGGACACCCAAAAATAATATCTTACCAGCTAGCTGAGTAACCCCTGGCCCAGTCAAGCTGACACATGAAATTAACACCCCAGCTATTTACATTGTCATCAGCAATAGATGTGCCTGTTTTATCAAAACAGTATGAGCCTCAGATGGGTTGTTTTGGGTTTCCTTTCAACTTGCTGTAACTTCATAGCTTTGCTGTGATGCCTTCTTGTTATTTTCATTCACATTTCCTTCATAACTATTTTTCCATGACTTCCGGGTTGCACCTCTTCTATGACCTGCTGTTCACAACAAGAAAGCAGGATTTCCACTGGGAGTGAACCAGTGAATTTGCGCTTTGGGGGCAGCAAGTGGCCTAGTCAATTATAGAAGTGGCCTGTGTGCAGCATATTAAGGAAAATACAGACTGTTTTGGACTGAGACATAGAATAGACAAAGAGAATTGTGGAGGTTGTGCTACTAGAAAGGAAAATTGATGCCATTGTTTGCAAAGGTTTGTTCTTAGTCCTTTAGAGATTTTTAGTCTAATGTGTGCAATACTCCTCATAGGAATGCACAGGAGAGTGGCCCGTCTGTCCCTTTTAAGGCTGATGAATCTATGAGAACAGTCATCAAGAAGAGCCAGCTCCCAATGACCCGTCACTTCCAGCCAGTGCAGCTTTACTTCTTTACCTCCTAGAGTCTGTTCATTTCCAAGGTGGCTGCCCCGCCCAGCTCCTGCCCCACCTGACTCCTGCCCACTTGCTCTACTTCCTGTCTTTAGTTCCATGTTCCTGAACTCCTGGCCCATCCTCAGATGCCATCCAACACTTGTTCTCATGCATGACTCTGTCAACTGACTCTAGCCCGTGGCCCAACATCGATTCAGAGCCTTGGACTCAGGTCCTACACTCTTCTTGGCTCTGGGTGCTTTGTCTTCTAGAAGGGTTAAGAAACAAAAGAGCTGGGAAGGAGGCGTCCAGTGTCTTTCCTCCTCTACCAGGAAAAAGGAGGACAGCCTGATACAGTACCCTAGAGGACAGGGGCATGTTGACCTTTGAGAAAACACCTCGCCTTGGCTGCTGGGGTGGCTCCTGCCCCACAGCACTAGCAGACCTTCCGAAGAACCATTTTCTTCCAGCATCTCCTGATGAGTGCCCCAGTGCTGGTGAAAGAGGCAAAAGCAAACAGACAGCACTTTTCCTTCCCCACAGTGAGGATGTTGAGCATCTGGCTCCAAGCTCTCAGAGGCGCCCAAGTAGGGCTTCTCTGTCCAACTACAGCGGCAGAGCACAGATCCCTCTCAGACACCTGCGGGTCAAGCCACAAGTCTCCTGATGCCCAGCCATGTGCTGAGAGCGCCGGTTCCTCCGGGCCAGGCAGGTCCCAGTGGTGGCGCACACGCGCAGCAGCCTCCCCATCAGTAGGGCTCAGTGGGAGGGCCACACCCAGGGGCTTACGGTGGGGACGTGGGGTTGGCCACTTTGTTTCCCTGGAGGCACCTGCTGTGGCTTCTGCCCTTGTTAGAGGTCTTGCAGAGTGTGGTATGGCTGCATCCCAGCAGCCACTGATGAGCTACTTCCCAGGAACACAGTGCCCTGCCCAACCCACAAAGCCAATGTCATTGTCTCCAAATGGCAGTTGGGGAAGCACAGAGGGCTCTGTCTCTGGGTGTTCTGTCTCCACAGTAGGATGGTGTGAAATCGTGTCTGTGGCAGCCCTGTGTAAACAGCAGGCAGCCCCGCGAGTGTAAGGAGTGATGAGTGACTTCTGGCACAACCACACCCCTCACGGCTCTTGGTGTGAAGGGTGTCCACAGATAGTTTGACGTGCAGGAGATTGCCGGGCTTATGAGCATCGTGGTCCTGCCCTTCCTTGCTTTTCAGACAAGATGGGATTAAAGCACCTCCTCATCAGACTGGAAAGATGCCCAGCGGGGGTCTGCCATGGGCTGTGACAGTGATGTCGTGCAGATCCTGAGCTCATCCTGCCATTTACCTAGTGCATATCCTTAAAAGAGAATTTTGGCAGCTCCAAAAAGTAGAAAAACAATTTTTGATCCTGGACTAGTTTGCCCTCATATTATGAGAACAATTATTATCTTGTCTAAATTTGACAATAAAAACATCTTAGTTTCTATTTTTTATGAACTCTATCACACTAGACAGTACAGGACAAATGAAGGAAAAAACAAGCTTTGAACATTATCTTAGGGGCCAGCTAAAGGAAAAAGGAAAAGAACAATTTTATTAACATGTATTAATGTTAATAATGTTAATACACTAGATATTGCACACTTTTCATTCTAGCCTCACAAAAACATAGAGGAAAACCAATGTTTGGTTATTACAGCAATGAAAATTTTTATCTGAATTTTAAGATGAAAAGGTTTACACAGGTTTATTAATACAATAATGTTCTTTTTTTTAGTACTAGAGATTGAACTCAGAGCCATCCTACCCCTTTTTTAGTTTTTATTTTGAAACAGAATCTTGCTAAGTTGCCCATCGTGGGCTGGAACTTGTGATCTTCCTGCCTCAGCCTCCCAGAGTGCTGGGATTACAGGCATGTGCCCCTGAGCCTGGCTCAGTGCAATACTTTTGAGGGTACTTCTTTCCCCACCAAAACGGCAATTCTGGAAGATCTGTTCATCTTGTGAGTCCTGTATTTTCTCTGGCTATCTCTCACCTGCTTTTGCCTCAGCAGCCCCCCCTCCAATCCTCGGGCTAAACTGAGGGTTTGAATGGGAATCCCTGGGCCACAGCGCGTGCTGTTTCTCTCTGGTTTTGTTCCTTACTGTTGAGTCCTGGAATCATGTGTGCTAATAACCCCACCCAAACTTTTTCCTGTGCTCCCACCATCTCTTGGGAACCCTAGTGTATACTTTTGATAGGATGGATTTGGAGAAGAGTTCAAGCCCCCTGCGAGAGGGCTGGGGATCATGTGAACCAAGAATTCAGGTACCTGGAGCCTGATCTGTCCTTGGGTTCCCTTGGCTCCTTGTTCTCACTCCATGGGGAGGGGCCGGGCCAGGGGGCCCTATAAAGTAGAGGGTACAGAACAAGGATGCATCAACTTCCCTGATCTACATGTCACCTTTAACCTAGTGCCACCTGCCCACACCTGTCCATATCATTTGGGAACCCACAGGGGGTGCTTTGGCTACCCTGGGCCCAGACAATTTGTGCTACCAGTAAACATCCTGGATCCAGTGACGAACCTCAAGATGGAATTCAGAGGGTCTCCATACCTTCTCCATCTGGAAATTCTTTCTGTGATACCAGAACCTTGTCTGGTTTGTGTTTTAAGAAAAAAATTTCCCTTAAGACTGAAATGCCTAGGGCTGGGGATTTAGCTCAGTGGTGCCACCACCTGCCTTGCAAGCTCAAGGTCCTGAGTTCAATCCCCAGTACAAAAAATAGACTGAAATGCCTTGCTTTTTACCAAGGCAATATTCCATTAGAATATCTCCAAGCAACTCAAAGCAATTTTACAATCAGACAAATCAGGAGCAAGAGAGGCTGTCTGAGTTCAGGGATGGGGGAGAGGGACAAATGACATGGCAGCCAGATGTCCATTGTCAGTGCCTCCTCTGATGTAGAAGCCTCCCTCCTTGGGAAAGGCAGAGCCTGCCATGTGCCTGGCAAGTACTGGGTCTGGAATGTCTAAGACCCAGGATGAGCAAATCAGATCTTGGATTTATAAGGACCAGGATCTCCAAGAAAAAAAAAGAGAACCAATGTACAGACATTGCAGGGAGCTGGAGTTTTCTATACCGAACAGCCTCAACCTAAACAGCCTCAAATTAGTGAGCCAAACCTGTCAGTGGGAGAATGAGGATGGAGTCTCAAAACGAGAGGGAACTCATCTAAATTGGCCGCAGGCAGTCACGTTTAATGCTAGCTAAACTCTCTGAGAAGTCTGCGTATCCATGCTAAGCATGAGGGAAGTCATTAATTCAGTGCTTCTCAGCATTTGCTGCTGAAGTGCCCCTAATGACACAGCCCAGGGACCCTGCACCCAGGAGTCTGAGGCCACTGGCCCAAAGCTTCCCTGAGAATGTGCAAAATTTCTTCCAAGTTTTGTGTCTTGTTTTCAAAATGTATGCAATTGCGCATTCACTTCCATTACATTCTTGTTTGCCCAGGAAGATTCTAAGGCTGGGAATTCATTCGGATCATCAGCTATGAGGCACCTTAGATAAAGGAAAGTCTGAAGCAGGGAAGTGATCCAAATTTAGGTCCTTCTGACCAGATATTGTGACTGATCCGTCCCCTGAAAGGATGGCTTCGGTCAAGACACATGGGGACAGAGGTGGCCGATGTCTGATATAAAGGTTTCTGTTTTCATCTGGACCTCTCTTGTGTTTGCCTGAAGCCTCAGCTTGGTCTAATACCCCTTCTGGTCCTAAGAAGTCCTGGAATCAGAGGGCCGAGTCTACCTTTGTGGGAAAGGGGATCAGGAGGAGCAGCCTGGAGAAGGGGTTCCACGGCGGGACTAGTGGAAAGGAGCTGGTCATCACCTGGTAAACAAGCTACACATCTTCTGGAAAACAGAAGTCCTGGAGAGGGAAACAGAACTTCTGGAGCCAGGCAGAATGGGAGCATGGAGTACATTGCTATACTTAGGTTCTGGAAGGTCCTCCAAAGCCCCCATGGGTTGAAGGCTGCTATTGGAAGGTGGTGGGACCTTTAGGAAGTAGGGCCTAGTGAACGGAAGTGAGGTCACTAGGGCGTGGCCTTGGGGATAGTGCGATTCCAGCCACTTCCTCTCTCGCCCCAGGCTCTAAAGCAACAGTGCTAAGGAACTATATGCTGAAACCTCTAAAACAATGAGCCAAAATAAACCTTTCCTCCTTATAAGCGGACTATCCCAGGTACTGTATTTTTTACAGTTTTTTATGTTTGTTTTTTGTACCGGGGGTCAAACTTATGCTTGCGAAACAGGTGGCGGAACCACTGAGCTAAATCCCCTGCTAGTATTTTGTTGTAGTAATAGAAGGCTGACTTATGTGTGTCAAGATTGTCGTGTGTATGGTGGCTTTATGCAAACTACGAAAAAAGGGATTCTTCTGAGCAATGAATTGCAAAAGGTACCTCCTTTCTCCAGGTCTACGCCTGCTATAAGGCTGGTGTCAGTCTGCACTTGTCCCCTTGCTCTTTGTGGACTGCACAACCTGTATTTATAGAACAGTACTGTTTGGATGTTAAGGAAAAATGGTCCTTAAACGTGGAGACCTTGTAAACACCTGGGTTATAAAAATAACGTTTTCCACAAATCTTCTAGTAAAGTTGGTGCTGTAGTAGTCAGCAAGCTACAGCCACCAGACTAAATCCAGTTTGGCACCTGATTTGGTAAATAAAGCTGTACTGGAAAGCAGCCACACTTGTTTACTTTGATATTGTCATGGCTGCTGTCACAGCAATGACAAAGCTGAATCTGCAAAAGAAACCATCTAGTCTGCAAAGCCGAAGGTGTGTGCTGTCTGGCCCTTGACAGAAAGTTTGCTGAACCCTGCTGTAGAGAGAGGCATGTCATTTCCCTGTGGCTTTTGCACACCTGCTGGCAGACTGCTGCTTACTTCTAGAAGATCCCTGTATCCCAGTTTTAAAAGCTCAGACTCAGCCTATCTTTGAAAATCAGTGTCAATAAAGGAAACGTGGAATCCCTGCTATAGGTTTCACCTCACCGATGAAGAACTGAGGAGAAGGAGAGAGTAAAGTAGTTGCTCCAGTGGGCTCAGCTAGAACCCATTAACTTTTGCTTTCTTCTGCAAATGCTGTGAGGCCCTTTGAGCTGTCTCTACCGCGTCACCCTCATTCTACCCCGAGCACCAGCCATTTTCAGGCTTTAGTACAGCTCCTGTGTGGGTTTGTCCACATCTTTGATTTCTTTTCTCTTCCCTCTCCCACTCATAATTGTGCAGTTAATCTTCCTGAAGCAGAGCTGTTGCTCCTTGCCTTTGATGACTTTTCATCCCCTGCCAACAGGAGGAACTGGAACCCTAGCAGTCATCGGAATGACCTCTCGAAGTGCGGAGCCTCGCACCTCTGTTTGTCCACAGAATTCAGTGCCATGGAACTGTCTATGGAGCCCAGCTTGTGTGCTTAGAAGTCCTGGGCACACATGGTTCTGAGGCCATTTAGCTCAGTGGTGTTGCTGCCTGCCTCGCAAGCACAAGGTCCTGGGTTTGATCCCCAGTACCAAAAAAGAAAAAAGAAAAAGAATGGAAAGAACTGGGCTGCAGGAAGAGGTTCCATCTCATTCACCTGGCCTCAACCCACTCCTCCAAACTTACTCCAGATATTTTTTTTCAATTACAAATAAATGCTCTCCCTCTCTCTCTCTCTCTCTCTCAGCTAAGAGGGTCTAGGCCCCAAGCAGCTGCTGCTAGAAGCTTCCCCACCCATCATACCCAGCCCCTGCCATCCCAACGGGGAGATCAGCTACAAGACAAGAGACAAGAGCACAGGAAAAACAGGTGCTGCCTGAGTACACCGAAACTGGAGAAAGCACTCACAGACCTGAGACTTGGCAGATGAAGAAATTGTGCAGGTAAGGACTACAAACTTTCCACTTAAGTCGAGTCTTAACAGCTCTGAGCCTCAGTTTTGTCCACTATAAAATGAGAATGATTATGGTCAGTCACCCGTTGGTACCTATGGAGGAAAAGTGTAATATTTACGTATAATTTAAACTTATACTTCTTATTGCAATATAAATGTTTCACAGTTATAGTGCATTGTTTAGGAAATAATGGAAAGATAAAAATCTGTACACATTTAGTACACCTGCACTTTTTTCAAGTATCTTCAACCTGCAGTTTGTTGAGCCCACAGATTTAGGAACCATGAGTATGAAGGACAAATAGTACAATATCTTCTCACGATGACTTTGCAGAGCTTACATAGGCTAATGAAGATGAAAATGTTTTGTGTTATAAAATGCTTCACAAGCTGGGCATGGTGGCCCACATCTATAATTCTAGCACTCTGGGAGGCCGAGTCAGGAAGATCATATGTTTGAAGCCAACTTGGACAACTTAGTGAGACCCTATCTCAAAAATTTTTAAAAAGGGCTAGGGATGTGGCTCAGTGTGAAGGCCCTGGGTTAAACTCCCAGTAGAGAAAAAATAGTGCTTTTCAAATGTAAGGAATTGTTACTGGGTAATCTCGACGTTTGTTCAGGTCACTTTTTTTTTAAAGGTTGTAATGAAGCATGTAGTTTTTATATCATAAAATCCATTTTAGATGTCATAGTCACTTGTTTTTATAAATGAATACGGTTGTACAACAGTCAGTCAATCCAGTTTTAGAACATTTCCACCACCCCAAATCCTTCCTGCTTGCCTGTGGTTCATTCCCATTCCCACACCCATTCTGAGGCCTCCACTGATCGGCTTTCTGTCTGTAGATTTGCCCTTTCTGGATATTTCACATCAATGGAATCACCTAATACATAGTCTTTTACTTTCTCTTTTCTACTCTGCAGTTCCTAATTCACTAAAGATCTTATTTTAAAAATTCATTTCTTGAATTGGTCATTGAACCTCAATCCATTACATTTTACCAACAGAAATAATGTTATAAATCATGGTTAAGTTCCCAGGGTAGCTCCCTAAGCCCCATTTAGCCCAGAGCTGAACTAGAGTATAAACATGTCCAGGACAAATGGTGGTCCCTTGAGGAGGAGGCCCCAGGAAATGTGGGACAGAGATGAAAAGTTCCCTTCTCCCTTCCCACGTGCAGGATGCTCCTGGAAACACGAAAGTGTCCTCTCTCCCAAGTGTTCTCTGTAGGCCTAACTGTGATCCTTAGATTGCCTTTGCTAGAATTCATTCAGCAGAAGACATTACTGAGAGCTACAGTGGCCACACTTGTATTTTTGGGTCATTCCACATTTGGAATTGGAATCTAAAGAATTGAAAGCTGGAATCCCAGAGAACATGTCATTTTCTCCAAGGGATTTAATTGGACGGTAAAGTCTGCTTTCTGTGGTGGGATGTCTCCCAGAATTTAGGATGCCTTAAGCAGTCCAGACCAGGGCTAGCCAAGCATTCATCACGTGCCTCCCCTCCCTTCATAATAGCTTCTGTCTGCGAGATCACAAAACAAGCATACAGCATCCTACCTACCTGCCCCTGTGCCTCTCTGTATTTTTCAAAATGTCTTGTTTAATGTTTTAAAATTTAAAAGAGAGAGAATAAAAACAGCAAAGCTGAATCTGATATTTCCTATACTTCCTGATCAACATCTACTGATGTGAGCCTTTGGTGAGCATGAAGGAGAGTGCGTGTGTGTATGTGTGTGTCAAATCCAGTGGACCAAAAGAAGACAGACCAAGAGACCAAGTCCCCACAATCCCCATGAAAGGCATATCTTTAAGGACCTAAGTCCTCCCACTATCCTCCACCTCTTAAAAGGTCACAGTGCCTCTGGAAGCCAGGCCTTTATATGTGGACTTTTGGGGACACTTATTCAAACCTAGCAGTGGGTTGTGAGGGCCTGAGGCTCCAAGAAAGACAAGGAGAATGCAGAGGGACTTGTGTAGACCTGATCCGATGGCCAGAGATAAATTAAAAAAAAAAATAGAAAACACAGTCAGATGTAGACTTAAAATCAACCACATTACTAATCACAATAAATGTAAAGGGCTAAATTTTTAAATTAAACAGAGAATGCCACATTTATTTATTTACTTAATTAAGTCTATTGGTACATTTTAGGTATGCATAATGATCACAGGGAATCATAAGGAATTTGTTCCTGTACATGATATAACCATATTTTTTAAAAAGCAAGAGTCAACTATATGTTGTCTGTAAGAAATCTATTTTCAAAACACAGGTAAAAATGACAGGATGGAAAAGATATGTGCAAAGCTACCACTAGTTAAGGCAGTATTGAAGGAGTTATGCTAATACCAGAGAAAGTAAATTTTAGAGCAAAGAATATTACTAGGGATAAAGAGGATAATTTTATAATAACAAAGGGATCAACTCATCACAGTGACATAATAATCCTAATCATCCTTCTACCTGGTGGCAGAGCTTCAGAATATATGAAGCAAAACTGATAGAAGATCAAGGAGTTATAGACAAATGTATAATTACTGTCTGAGATTTTGAAATCTTTCTCTCAAGAACTGACAGAACACTAAGACGATTAGACAAGTGGTTTGGTTCCTTCAGAATGAAAGGTAACGGATTCGAGTAAGTAGCAACGAGTTAACCATCTTGAAGAGCCAGAAATTTGAAAGCAGAGCCAAAGTCAGCAATTCTAGGGGTCAAGGGATAGAAAGTGTTTAGTAAACATGGAACTCTCCTATTACTGATCATAATTAGGTCAAAGGATTTCCAGTTTCCACAGCCTCAGTCATCGTTTTTATTTTTATACAAACAGTCTGCAGATTTTTGCCACAATAGTATTGTTGCTCTGTAACACACAGAACTAATCTAGGGCAAAACTCTTTGGATTTTTATAGTCAAACTGACAGAACAGTGTATGGCCAGGAGGACCATTGCTTTTCTGAACTATTGCAGTGGTTGCTTT
Organism: Fukomys damarensis; assembly: GCF_012274545.1. Taxonomy (NCBI): domain Eukaryota; kingdom Metazoa; phylum Chordata; class Mammalia; order Rodentia; family Bathyergidae; genus Fukomys; species Fukomys damarensis. Next base: position 15,421,347 of record NW_022900937.1, read on the forward strand.
GGCATTTACGATATACATCTTTCACTTTCCATTGTTTGCCTTGAAGTGATAAACCACTTCATACATAATAATTTTACATTAGATTTGTTTCTCCCCTTGCCCATTGCATTATTGTTGTCATACTCTACTCCCACATAATGCCATTGTTAAGATTTTTGCTTCAAATAGCTATCTTTTAAAGATATTTAGCTAAGAAGAAAAATAACCTTTAAATTATCTAAATATGGGGCCAGGGATTTAGCTCAGTGGCATCACGCCTGCTTCGCAAGCATAAGGTCCTGAGTTCAATCCCCAGTACCAAAAAAAAAAAAACAAAAAAACAAAAAAAAAAAACCCTAAATAATGGCATTCTGGTATCCTCTTTCCTTTTGTAGGTTCAGGTTTCTCTTATGTGTCATTCTCTTCTGCCTCTAAGACTTCCAATAGCATTTCTTGCCAAGTAAGCCTGCTAATGAGGACTTCTTTTATTTTGTATATGTGAAAAAATATTTCAGCTTCATTTTGGGTGTAGAATTCTAGCTTGACAAGACTCTGATTTTGTTTTAAGTACATCAAAAATGTCATTCCAGGGCCGGGGATTTAGCTCAGCAGTTCGGTGGCCTGCCTTGTAAACGCAAGGACCCGAGTTCAATCCCTGGTACCAAAACAAAAACAAAAAAAATGTCATTCCATTGTCCTCTAGCTTCCTTTGTTTCCAATGGGAAATTTTCTGTCATTCTTATCTTTGTTTCTCTGTATATGTATTTTTTTCTCAATTGCTTTTGATTTTCTCTTTATTATTATCTTTTAGCAATTTGATTGCTATGGCCTTGGTATTGTTTTTCTGCTTCTGTGCTTGGGGTTTATAGTTGTGACTAGATTCAGAATATTTTTGTCTATAATTTCCCTT
>NW_022900937.1:15422269-15424708 GCF_012274545.1 Fukomys damarensis
GAGACATTGTCTCACTATGTAGTTGAGACTGACCTGGAACTCACTATGTAGCCCAGACTGGTCTCCAACTCACAGCAATCCTCCTGCCTCAGCCTCCCGAGTGCTGGGATTACAGGCATGCACCACCGCTCCCGACCTTTAATATTATTTTTATACCCCTGTTCTGGGGATTTCAGTCTCTAATTTCACCTGTTTTAGGCCACTTGAAGTTGCCCTACACTTCACTGATACTCTGTTCTTTTTTTAATCTTTCTACCTAAGCTTCATTTTGGATAGTTTCTATTGTTATTTCTTCTAATTTGTTATCTTTTTCTTCTGCAACATATAATGTGCTATTCATAGTTTGCATAACATTTTTTTCACTTCCGATATTGTAGCCTTCATCTCCGTTCAATTTGGGTCTATTTTATATCTCTCATGCCTTTGTCATGTTTAATCTTCCCCCTAGCTTCTTGAAATATGGAATGTGACACTTTAAAAAATTCGTTGTAAACCAGGTGTGGTGTCACACGCCTATCATCCCAGCATTTGGGAGGTTTAGGCGGGAGGATTACCATGGGTGTGAGGCCAGCCTGAATTAGACAGTGAGTTCAAGGCCAGCCTGAATTTATCTCAAAAAAACTCAAACTAATTAATTAATTAATAATAAATATGCTGTTGTATACAAATTCTATCATCTCTAGAATTGTAAAGCCAATTTTGACTAAAACGTTTTTCTCCTCATTCTTGACTATATTTTGCTTCTTGGAATGTCTTGTTCTTTTTTTCAGACTCGTGACCCTCCTGCCTCAACCCCCAAGTGCATGTGCCACTATGCCCGGCTAGGTTCTTTTTGTTTGATTACCAAACATTGGCAGTTTTACTTTGTTGGATGTTGAATATCTTTGTACAGACACTGAATTGTGTTCCTGTGACTAGGTCATTAAATGAATTGGTTGCTAAATGAGGAATTGTTGGAAGCTATACATTATAATATTCAGAACAAAGAAACAGTCAAAGGAAACTCCAACTTGATGACTTTGCTTTTATTTGCATACCTCTTACATGCAGTGCTGTAATGTATAACAGAACATAAAACTACAGTACTGTACAGTACAATCAATAAAAATTACTGTACTATATAAACAAGATCTAATGTACCAAAAAAGATGTACAGAACTGTACCAAAAAAGAGAGAGATGGGTCATAATCAGAGCAGTGGGTCCTAAATCCAAATAGTGCACCTCTGTGTTAAGTCCAGTCATTAAAGAGGGAGGTCGTTGGATGAGGAATGTCAGTATTAGACATCGCATCACCACAATAGTTCAATGACAGTGTTCTGCTTTTGTTAAGAACACATGCTTTTCAATAATGAAAATTTGAAATAAAATACAGCAGCCATCAACAAATCATCACATCAGTTGGGTTCAGGCAATATTGACCCCTGACATGTCAGAAAAGGCAGGGACAAAAATCATTCAGAAAATCAAGAATAGCTTATGATAGCAATGATATAGAAAGTGCTGCAATTTAGATATGATCTTTAGTAAAGCAATAAAGCACCTGTTCCTGTATTTCCTTTCGTGCCCTTTCCTGGCATCCTAGCAGCTTCCATGAACTCCTCAAGGTTTACATTGATCACAGTTGATGTTGCTGGAGGCTATGTTTTTAATGTACAGTTTGGGCCTTTTTAAAAATTTGAGACAGGATCTCACTATATATAGTTCAGGTTGGCTTCGAACTCACTATATAGCCCAAACCTGCCTTGAATTTGCAGTGATCCTCCTACTTCAGACTCCTGAGTGCTGGAATTACAGGCGCGTGTTCTGAAAGAGCTTCTGCAGGTCATTGCAAGGGACCAATGAAACTAAAATATTGTGACTAAGATATCACAGAGCCATCATCCTGCTTGCCTCTGTGAAAATCATTAGAAGTGTCAGAAATCCTTGACAGTGAACCTGGCATTAAAGGAGCCACTGCTCTGTCTGCCTCTGCAGTACACACCTCGGAGGACAGAAGGACATATAAATATGTGATAAAGGAGTGTGAGACAAAAATTAAACACATAAAACAATCACAGAGCCAAGAATAACAGTGATAATTAATTGCTCAGTTTTTTCCCTATATATATATATCTCCCTTTAAAAAATATGTGCACCCCTGTGATATGAGACACTTCTGCACATCAAAAAGTTTCAAGGGTAACATCACTTCTAAAGAGTTTGTTTATATCTGAGAATTTATTTAACTCCAAATGAATTGCTTTTATTTTCACTTGAGGAACTGTTGAAAGCAAATATAGCAGTCCTTAGAAGTAAGCCCAATAAAGAGTACACTGACAAATTTTTCTGGCCCTTTGACATAGCTGTTCTCCTTGTATTGTATATAATCAACAAGTCTCATAAGACCGTGCTCCAGATCACTCCCACTCCCTTCTGCATCAAAACAGGCAAACCATAT
>NW_022900937.1:15424774-15443294 GCF_012274545.1 Fukomys damarensis
ATATATTTGGATATTGAGGCACAGAAAGCAACCTTATGTCCAAAAAAATGTCAGGTAGCTTATTTTTCCCCAGTTTCAGACATTACAGAAATAATACATATTTTGAAGACATTTGTGTCTTCATCAATGCTATGTTTATTTGCATGTGCCTGGTGACTGTGCCTAAAATACAACAGGCTACAGACATTCCTTGTTTAACGACTGAGTCATGGTCCCGCAACAAAGGTCATTAACAGAATTGGTCGCTTAATGAGGAATTGTATATAGTATGGACATTACAATAGTCAGAACAAAGAAATGGTCAGAGGAAACTCCAACTTAATGACTTGCTTTTATTTGCATCATTCTTACATGCAATACTGTATAACAGAACATAAAACTATAGCACTATGCAGTATAGTACAGTCAGCAAAATTTACAGTACTATATAAACAAGGTTTGCAGGACAAATAAAGACATAGAGGGGCTGGGGATTTAGCTCAGTAGTCTCTGCCTGCCTTGTAAGCACAAAGTCCCAAGTTTGATCCCCATACCAAACAAAACAAAATAAAACAAAGCAAAAAGACATTAAGGCTCTATAAATATGATGTACAGAACTGTACAATAAAATGATCATAAACCCAAACAGCATGTGTCGGTTGTAAGTCCAAACAGTTATTAAACAGGTAAGTCATTAAATGAGGAGTCCATGTATTCATGTAAATATTCTTTTTTTTTTTCTTGCTGGTACTGGGGTTCGAACGCAGGACCTTGTATTTATGAGGCAGGTGATGGAACCACTGAGCTAAAACCCTGGCCCACATATAAATATTCTTACTGAAGGATACAATTAAGTTACTTGAAAAGAGTTTGATCATTTCAGATCAAATCATTTCAGATCAGATTATTAGGCCTGGGGCTGCAGGTTTAGCTCAGTGGTGCCACGCCTACCTGTCAAGGATAAGGTCCTAAATTCAATTCCTGGTACTAGAAAACAAAATTAAGGAAAATAAATGTATGAGGCCCAATCAGAGCTATGTTTGATTTAGGATTCATTTTTTTTCCCTCTGCTACCAACAAACACAACAGGCTCCTGTCGATGCCTCCTGAATTGCAACGTTTTCCATTTCGGTTGTTAGGAGCAGGAATTACTCTGGACTATTGTAATATGCTCGGACTACTGTACCCTCGAATTCTTTTCAGTGTTTCTTTCTCTGGTCTTGAGAAGATTCCTCGCATGCATGGCCTGACCCGTACACAGATGAATACTGGAAGGGTACCCTCGCAGACCCGCGGAGTTCTTTCTCTATGCAGCTCTCTCCTCCATTACTCTATCCTGTGATTTCAAGCTGCCTTGGCTTCCCGGGACCCTTACTCTGTGTACTCCCTCAGTCTCCCTGATTTTCTCTACCATATATGCTAGCCTGAAAACCTTCCTCAGCCATGAACTAGGCAATTTCGCAGGGCTGCTTCATTTGTGTCTTCTTAACTGTCATTGTTTCAGTTGTGTTGTCCAGTTTGTTGGATGCCTTATGTGAGAAGGTAAATTCGACCCTTATTACTCCTTCCTGTCTGGAAGTAGAAGTCCTTTAAACTAGTAAATGTCATTTTGCTCTGTAAGGGGACATATTTACCAGTTCTAGACCATAGGACGTGGACATCTGTGGGATGGGCGCAATTTTCTGCCTGTAGTAGGGTCTGTCCCATATGTCAGTTAAGTGATCATGAATTACAACTCCGAGGCCACTTACTCTTATGTAGCCAGCATCACGGCACAACCTGTTTGTTTTTTTTTTTTAAGTGTTTTTGTTCGTTGTCCCAAAGTAATCTTGTCTCGTGAGTCTGTCAGCTGAACATTCCAGAAAGTGGGCTCCTGGTGGCAGAGCCAGTACCACAGAATGCCTTTGTCCCAGCAAAGAATGCCTACTTCCAAAGATGCGGATCTTTTGTGGTAGAAACAGGGAGAAATAGTAAGTCCTTTAGGTTATGAAATGTCTGTATATTCACCCACTTCAAATGATTTAAGACGACAACTTTAAGGAGCATTTGATCCTTTTGCAGACAGAAAAATGCCCCTGCCTCCCCCAGATGTCAATGCAAAGCTGAAGTCAGGTATCCGCTGTGACCCAAGAGCTCTGCTCTGAGTATTTACCCTAAAACCCCATGGATATAAGGAGAATAATGGCCCTGTACAAGAAGGTCTGTTGCAGCATAGTTTTCTGTAGCAAAATATTGGAAACAATGTGCATGCCCCCTGACAGAAGTGATAAGTAAGTTGAGAATAGCTTATTGTCTTAGTCTGACTGCCTCCTAATGCATAGGCTCAGACAAAGACACCGGTGCAGTTGGTTTATGTAGGAAGTGATCTCAGGATGACAGGAAAGCGTGACTCTGGCCGGCCTGGGTGCACTGCTCAGGTTCACAGTGGCCTCGCAGGGGTGAGGTCAGCCCCAGCCTCAGATGTCAGCTCCTTCCTGGTCACCTCAGCTGTCCAGGGTCGCTCAAGGTCAGGCCCTCTCTAGGGCAGAGACGGAGCCACTGTGGGCCCCTCAGAGACACCCCAAAGGGCACTCCAGCACCTCAGGCCTCTGTTGCAGCTCCTGCAGTTTCCTTCTGCCCCACCCTGCTTTTTTCCCCCTTTCTTTTGTAAGTGCCGATTCCTAGTAAGTTTCTTGTTCCCCAAACTCCAGCTCAGCATCCGAGATGATTATCAAACAACTAACCACAGCTCAGTCCCTCTGCCATCGATGAGGGCTGCTCTGGGGCCTGTTGCAGCCCAGCCTTCTGTCCTTGCCCCTGTGGCCAGAGAAAATCCTGTCCTTCCCGGACCTGCGGGCTGGGAAGCAGTGACAGGATGCATGGGTGGGCGAGACTCCAAAAGACAGCACCACACTCACAGACAGGACAGTGAGCAGCGGGGCAGTGGCTGCACCGTCGGTGCCCACACCGTGGATGTCAGCCACGCGACACCAGGCGAAGTACGCGGTATGCTACCGTACAAATTATAGAGAACGTTAAAACAGGCAAAACAAGAGTAAGTATTTTGGAGAGACACCCAAAGATAGTGAAATGGAAAAAAATCGGATGAACATCAAGTTCAGGAAAGTCATAAACCCCAGCCAGGAAGGCAGGGTAGGATGGAATGAAGGGTGTATAGAGGAGGACTTAACTATATTTAAAATCTTATATATTGGGTGAAAAACACACAAATGATCATTATTTTATTGTTTGTATGCCTGGCATTTTTCAAGTTAAAAAATGCTTTGTTTCATTAAAAGAATCCAAATGATCTGAAAGAAGTAGGCATTCACCTTTATGAAAAAAATGTCATTCATTAAAGATCTGATTCAGTTTCAAAATGTTTATGAAAGGAGTACAAGAAAATGTAATTAAGCCGGGTGTGGTGGCACACGCCTATAATCCCAGCACTCGGAGGCTGAGGCAGGAGGATCGCTGTGAGTTGAGACCAGCCTGGGCTACATAGTGAGTTCCTGGTCAGTCTCAACTATACAGTGAGACCCTGTCTCAAAAACCCAAAACCAAAACAAAACAAAAAGAAAATGTAATTAAAACAAAAAATAATAGGTACTGCAGCTGAGGAGCTGAAAAGTTGCAGTTTACATCTTCTTTGTTTTTTGTGCCAAGAATTGAACTTGGGACCTTGTACTTGCAAGACAGACAGCGGAACCACTGAGCTAAATCCCTGGCCCTTAAATTTTTTGTTTTTTGTCTTTTTTGGTACCGGGGATTGAACTCGGATCCTTGCACTTGCAAGGCAGGCCACCGAACTGCTGAGCTAAATCCCCAGCCCCCCCACCTTTTTTTTATCTTGAGAAGATACTGCTTTTTCCCCCCAAATACTGCTTTAAAAAAAACATATAGTTCCATCGATGTAACACTCTCGTGTCCATGGTGACTCGCTCTTTTCTGGACCTCGTCCCCATGCACACATTCTTTGCTTAGTTGCAAACATGTTGCACGTGTATTTTATACTCTGCTTCTTGCTCTTGCCCATACGATCGTGCCCGTAAATGTTCCTCCTTTCTTTATACTCCAGTCAGCATTTTCATGGCTACATAGTGCTCTGTCGTGTTGGTGCATAGTTCCCCAGCCATTTCCCTATTTCAGACATTTGTGTTGCTTCTCAATGTTAAATATTGAAATAACTTTATGATAAATATACTGGTGGAGGTTTTTGTTTATGTTAAATACAGCCTTAGCAGCAACCCCAGGGGTAGAATTACTAAGTCAGAGGGTGTGACACTCGGCGTGGCCTTGGCTGTGTGACACATAGACCTCTCTCTTTGACCATGGCTATTTTCTTAAAACACTGGGGCCTCCCAAATGCCTAGGAATCTTCATTTTAAAATTATCTATTTTAGGCTTGTATTTGTTTTACTGAGATGTTAGGAGGGTTAAAAGAACAGCCACCAAGAGGAGCTTGGAAAATTCCAACGTTTGCCCAAAGAAAGTTCTATTTTCTAAAGCGCCTGAAGAATTTAGGAGGAAGGCCGACCTGATTTCTAGTCCCGGCTTTGCCGCTGCTCAGCTGTGAGGTCTCAGGAAAGTGACTGGCCTTCTCCGGGCCTCAGTTTCCTCCCCACGAGTGCATCTCCCTCATGGGCTTGTTCTGAGGATGCGGTGAGAAAGCACATGCAGGGTGCCGGTGGCTGTGGCTGTGGCTGACCCATCGTAGGTGCTCCGCCCCCGGGAACGGCTCCTTGGTCAGTAGAAATGGAGTGGGCATCCGGGGTGGGGCTCAGCTCATGGAAGGGAGGGTGAGAAAACCCAACTCACACAGCTTGCAACAAGGGCTTGGGGTGTTGCCTTCCAGATGAGGTCTCTCAGTGGCTCTGCTGCTGGTAAAGCAGTGAAGGAAGGCAATGCAGGGAAAGAATAGGAAGAACCTTCTTTGGACCAGCCTACATTAGCTGCTTAAGCCCCAAAGTGAGAGGAACCTGACGTTTATCGAGCAACTATTTTGTCTCAAGTACATCGCATCCATTTTCTCCCCGGAAAAAAAGGTAGGGGTAAGATTAGGGGTCACACTTCTGGCAGTGTTGAGAGGATCCCATAACCTATAGGAAAGGGGTCTTTAAAGCCATCTAGTTGACCTGTATTTTAGGTCTGTCACACACTAGTTGGGAACTTGACTCAGTGTCCTCATCTGTAAAATGAGGAATTATTATTGTACGGGGAAGAAATGGTTTGTATAAAGCACATGACCCAGGGTACACCTGGTGGCAGCTGTAATTGGTAATGGACCTGGGTCACAGAACTAGAAACTGGCAGAGCTGAGATTGGGACCAGGCCACCTGACTCCAAAGCTTGTGTCCACTCCACAAAGTATATTTCATCTCTCCACGAATGTCCACGGTCTCCTCAGGTAAAGGACTCTTCTGGTCTTTTTGTATTATATCCCAAGTGTTCTATAATCAGAAAGTTCATCTCTCCAGTTGACACTGAAAGCTTCCTCTCTTGTTCAGGAGGCTGTTTTGTTTTTGTTTTATTTCAGGCTTGAGGATTGAACCCTGAGCCTGCTCAATGAGCTACACTTCTAGCCCCTTTTTAGTATTTACTTTGATATAGGCTCTTGCTTAGTTGCCTAGGTTGGCTCTAATTTTCAATCTACTGCCTCAGCCTTCTGGAGCACTGGGGATTATAGCTGGGCACTACCATGAGCAGCTTGTTTAGGAGTTTTTTGTTTTTGTTTTTTTTGAGACAGGATCGCACTATGTAGCCCAAACTGGCCTTGAACTCACAGCAATCCTCCTGCCTCAGCCTCTGAAGTGATGGGATCACAGGTGTGTGCCACCACATCCAGCCTTGTTTAAGAGTTTTTAAAGGCTGAGAAAGATGTGGAGCAGAACGGCAAGCTAGGAACAGAGACCCTGGGTCCAGCCTGGCCTCTCCGCTCCTCAGCTGACGGTCTTCCCCAAGATTGCTGAGCACCCACACAAGATGAAGCAAGTTCAGGGAAAAGTAAAACCTCAAGTTAGAGCCTTGGGGACATTCCCTGTACCTCCCTGAGCCTGTTTGGTTAACAGATGAGGAAAGTGAGGCCCAGTCAGTTACATTGGTCACGACTGCTCCAGTCGTCCATGTCTGAGATGAAATTACTAACCTCCCTTGTGTTTCTGGTAAACAGTGTTTGAGGTTTTGCATCAATCTGAGCGATCGAATATGAGAACATCACTGGCTGTGCAGGTAAATTACCACCTTGCTAAGCAGGCTCTGCCTGGAGTGTGTTGTGGCAGTTCAGCTTCCACCTTGAATGTGAGAGGCCACAGGCTCCGCAGGCACACAACGGGCTGAACCAGGGAGCTGTTCCACTTAGGAAGCACCTCGCACTTCCGTCTTCTTTCTGGTCCAGACTGAATACAAGGGCTGCCTTTCACTTATTCCTCTTGCACATGGCCCTTTTGTAGGGGACTTAACCCATCACACCAGGAGGCTTTCAGCCTGGGCAAACAGGTTAGCAACTGAAGACCAGTCTTAAAGAACTGGCTTTGCCCATAAACAGGTAACGTGCTTCACTGTTCCGAGCCTCAGTGTCCTTATCTAGACAGTGGGCACAGTGGTACCAACCACCCCCAGTCCCATGGCTTTCAATACACAGCCTACAGATGGATGCCTGCCAGATGCATCTCTCCCCCAGTTCTGTCCTGCACTGCAGACCCATATAGATGACTGTCTCCTAGAGCCTTATTCTTGGGACCTGGCCTCAGTTCTCATTTCTGCCACTTTCTGTGTGACCTAGGATATGTTACTAATTGGAGCTAGCACCAAGTACCTACTACATGCTGGGCAGTTTATAGGAAGGATTTCTTCCCAGCACCATAATCATTCCCATTTCACAATAATCAACATGACCACAATGGATTTTCCATCTCTTGCCCCCAAACCTGTGCTCCCCTCCTCCACCTCTTTCTGTAACACTACTACTTTTCATCCACCTGCTCAGGCAAAGACCCGGGAGCCCTAACTCCTCTTCCCTCTTGCCTCCCCCCCAGCCTTACCTGCAAAATGTAGGCAGAACCTGACCGTCTTTCACCACTGTTTCATACATGCGCTATTTCCATATAATTCCAAGAATCTTTTTTTTTTTTTTTGCCAGGAACCTATGGTCTCCTTTATCAGAATATTTTTAAGTGCAAGGAAACCAACCATGTTGAAATAGTGCCCACAATACTTTAAAGAACACATTTGTCATATATTACTGGATATACTTCATGATTACACGTTAAATAAAAAGTGACAAGATTAATAACAACTATAACTCCAAAGCAGGGACACATGCAAACAGTATTTCTAGAGAGCTACAGGGACTGCATCTAATGTGGTATAAAAACATTTGTGATTTCTAACAGTGACAAAGTCAGGGGCATTGCCATACTAACGTGGTTGGTTGCCTTCATTTATCACTGAAGGGGATCTAAAGCTGAGTTAGAGGTTAATGAAAGTAAAGGTACACACACTTAGAAGTGTGTGTCAGAAGTGCAAGAATTCCCTCAGTTCCAGCCGAGCACACCTGATGGTGTCTGCACCCCTGGCATTTCCTGCCTGGATTCTGCTGCACCCTCCTGAGTTCAGGTTCCAGCCTGGCCTCCAGCAGCCCCTTCTCTGGGCACAGATCTGGCAACTCCTTGCTGTGTGCGTCTTCTCAGTGCCCTGCTTTAGAACCCCTTACTTTGACCCTCACCAACCTGTTGAACAGCCGCTCCCTCTGTCACCCTGTCCTTGGTCCTGGCTCTCTGTCCTTTCTGTCTCTCCCCACTGGAATGCAGGCCTTCCTTACCATTACTGGGGGACAGTATAGAGGGGCTGCCACACACAGGCCGGAGAGTAGGGGTACGTTCACCGGAGGTGCCTGAGAGAGAGAAGGGCGTGAAGAAAAGATGGGGGAGGGGGAATGAGAAGATTGCTCTCCCTCCGGCCACATCCGATGTGGATCTTCGAGGAGGGAGAAGCTCTAATATGTTGGTGAAAAATAAGACTTGTTTCACCATTTATAAAACACTTTACTTGTCCAATTTAAAAATACAAATAGGGGCTGGGGATTTAGCTCAGTGGTTCCGCCGCCTGCCTTGCAAGTGCCAGGACCCGAGTTCGATCCCTGATTCCCCAAAAATGAATAAATAAATAAAATTAAAATTAAAATATTTTAAAAAATAAAAAATAAAAAAAAGTAAAAATGAGAATAGGCATTTATGATTTTGTTGTTGTTTTGTTTTTTTGGTACCCGGGATCAAACTTGGGACCTTGTGCTTGCAAAGCAAGCAGCAGAACCACTGAGCTAAATCCCCAGTCCATTTTTTTGTTTTTTAACATAGAGTTTCACTTCAACCTGGCCTTGAACTCACTTTGTAGCCCAGGCTGGCCTCTAATTCCCAGTTATCCTCCTGAGTGCTGGGATTACATGTGTGTGCCACCGCAGCAGGCCATGACTTTCATTAAGACCAGATAAGAATAATAAAGCTTGATTTGTTGTCTTATCCTTGTTTTTAAATTATGACCAGATAAGGAAGAAATGTCAGGGAAAATGAGAATGAAAAGACAAAATGACTTAAAACTAAATACAGAGGCTAGATAAAGGCGGAAACAGCAATGTGTGCACACAGAGCGGTAGAGGAGCGTAAGGGAGGCTGCTAAGCAGACAGATGCTCTCTTTGGTGCCTTTTCAAGCACTGTCGCTAAAGATTTTGAGATCAGTTGCATTTTTATTAGCACAGGCACCAAGGCTATGTTAAATACTTGTCCTGTGCGTTGTGTGAACTTGTTATGTGAGAGGCTCCTGGTTTCCTACCCTTTCCTGGAACTATCTGGGCTTGAACCTCCAGCTCCAGGTCACGGAAATGGCTCATCTTATTTGATTAGCATCTTAATGCCAATAAACACATTAAGCAAGTGAGAGAAGTCAGACGTCTCAATTACCAGGACTCACTCTCTCTCTCTCTCTATCTCTCTCTCTCTCTTTTTTTGCCGTACCAGGGATTGAACTCAGGACCTTGTGCTTGTGAGGCAGGTGGCGGCGCGCCACAGAGCTAGATCCTGGGCCCAGCCAGGACTCTTTTTGTGTCCCTGCTTCAATTTGTCAGCCGTAGTAACTAATTTTTAGGCAGGAGTAGAGCCATTTAAAGTAGGAGAATTATCATCTCTAGTGGTTCTCGCTGTATCCCTAGAGCCAAAGGTAGATGCCATCCCCACGTACAGATGGGGAAATGGAGGAAGAGAACCGAAGCTGCTTAGGTGGGGCCTGAGTTCAGTACCAGTGGAGCCAGGACCAGAACCCGAGAGAACCCAGGCCTCCTGCTCTGAGTGCCCTGCGCGGTCTGCTGACCTCCCTCTTGCCCTCCCTCCCCTCCCCATTGTTGAAAGAGAAGAGCTGACTCTTACCAAGCTCCTGAGGCTGTGTAACTCGGGCAGCAGAGACACACAGTGACCACTGGGAGGTGGCTTCTGGGCTCTTCCGATGAGAGGACCTGGGCAGATCCATCTGTGGGTAGCAGGGAAGGACCCAAGAGGCAGCCCTGAAACAGAGAACAAAGACAGGTTATTAGTGCCTCACAATTAAATGCATGCCATGCAAGTAGGCTGATGCGGAAATAAGATAATAGCTGTGCATTGAGAGCTCACTGTCCTAGCTCTGTCTTAGGACACTGGCCCAGGTTAAAAGGGAGGAGAAAGGAGAATCAAGGAAGCTGCTGCTGTTAGCCAAGGCCGCCCTGAGCAGAGGTACCAGGGCCCCACTCCTAGCTGTGGCTGTGACTGCAGCACGAGCCAAGAGCAGCTGTCTTGAGGGTGGCCGGAGACTCACAGCCTGGGTCCGGTGCTGGGTGAGAGAAGGCCTGTGCTGGGCGGCTGGACGGTGGAGGTGATGGAAGGAATAGAATGAAGGAATCCATGCGTCGCCATCGCTGTTCCCACGGAATTCTGCTTGCATTTGCCCTTGTATTTTTAGGACTTTTTTTCAACTTGTGATGCTGGATTCTGCTTCCACCCAATTTTTAAATATGTTTTTAATCAAAGCAAGTATTTAATGAGGGCAGCCAAACTTCAGTAAAGAAACTCCTTCCATACAGCTTTCTGAGACGTAGTCACACAGATGTCCTCTCGTTCCACCCTCCTCTCTACCATCAGCCCAGAAAGAGCACGGGTTGCTTCCATCAGGGACCTCTGAGGTCCCTGGGCGGGTCACAGCTGCCACAGCTACACTGTAGACATGAGGGGAGACCAGACCCGCAGAGACACACCAAAACCTTTACCTGGTTTTCTCAGTGTTTGGCAAGAGTTTAGGACAACCTTGACCTGTGGCTTGACTGTGATGGGCCTTTGCTGCTTGGTTTTAAGAGCACGTTTGTCTGTGCAGCAGAAAAAGAAAACGGTGGGTGCTGTGGGTCTTCAGGTCAAAACTGCTGGACTCTCTTCTTAGTCGAGACATTGGATCTCTGTCGATCTGAGTTTCCCTATTTATAAAACGACGTGATTCCCTGCCTCTCACAGCACATTGTCGGAGTCAAGTGCAAATCAGATGATGAGCCTGACCGTTCTTCATGAAGACGGAGCAGTAGTGATGTTATTTATGGAGTGCTTTCCTGATGCTAGGAACTGTCTTATTTTATTTTTTTCATTGAGTTTATTGGTACTTTTTAGGGATACAGTACAGTCACATTCATCATCGGGGTCTTGTACCTTTACATGACAGGTCTTGGTTCTTATGTTTTCCCCATTCCCCCACCCTCCCTTCAACCCCTCCACCCTCCCCTAATTACAGAGACTTTGTTTCCATTTTTTCCTTTTCTCCTATTTTTTCTTTTCCCTTCTTTCCTTTCCCCTACCACTCCCACTTCCCCTACACAGTTAGCTCTTTTCTTCCTGTTTCGCATTATCAGTTACACAATTTGAATCTTATTTACACTTATAGCTTCTTACACCAGAGAAATGATTGGGTATTTACACATGTCTGTCCTATTTATTTCACTTGAGAGTATGGCCTCCTTGTGTAGGAACTGTTTTAAAACCTTTGCATGAGTCAGCTAATTTCAACTTCACACAGCGTTACGGCATGGGTACTGGAATTGTCCTCATTTCTACATGAGGAAAGCAAGATGTCATCCAAGAGCGCTCAGCCCTGAAGTCTGGTTGTAGAGGTGGCACTGGAAGCACCGCACACACTCCTGTGAGGATCAGGACTGCCATGTGTGGTTGCCCCTTGGCCTCGCCGCCCAGTGTTGGGGCGGACACTGGGTGGTATCAGTGTTGACATCCTTCCCAGAGGCTGTCTTCAGAACTTGTGCAGGGTCTGCTTTTTATTTGTGGTACTGGGGATTGAACTCGGGACCCTGTGCTTGCAAGGCAGGTGGCGGAACCATAGAGCTAAATCCCTGGCCCCTGTGTATGTCGGAAGCCCTTGATACAAATTTTTCTGTAGATTGGTGACCCATGATTTTGTCACAGAAAACTCTGGCTCAAAGAGGTTAAGACCCTGATACCAGGGTCACCCAGCCAGAAAGCACTGTGAGTGGGATTTGAACCCAAGGCCGTGGAACCTGGACATCTGCCCACACTTCAGGCCACTTAGATGCTGAGCCCAGGCAACCTGAACAATGAATAAAGCAAGGAAAACATTTTTCTTCAGCCCCTGGGGTTCTCCACAAATAAAATGCAATTATTTGGTGACATGGGTGTGGCATGGCAAGGAGGTCATTGTGGAGCATGCAGCAGTGTCTGGGAAGAAGACATGAACGGGATTCAACAGTGGGTCTAGGGTGGGGGTCTTCTGTGGCCCCAGGGCAGCACAGGACACTACAGACAAAATTGCCCAGCTCTACGATTATCCCTTTGGTCAGCCTGGTGGTGAAGACTCCTCTACCCGGGGCCCTGTCGCGTGGCTTCTCTGCTGGAGGTCCTCTGTGTCCCTGGAGCAGGTGGCACAAGTGGTTTTTCCAGGCAGAACCTGGGCTCTGGGGTCACCTTGGTGTGGCTACAAGCTCTACAGTTCTGCTTTGGATGGCTGGAAACACGCTTCTCTTCACATGGAGAAGCCCAGCCCTTACTTGTGCTATTTAAAAACAAGAGCAGGTAAAAAGAGCCATCTAGACTCCCAAATACCAGTGCTTTTCATTCTGGCCTCCAAAACCCAGAAGGATGATTTCCGAAAGCTCTCTCAGTTGCCCTGAAATGGTGCCCACCTCCCTCTCTCTAAAGATGTCATTCAGAACAGTCCCAGACAGGAGCCCAGAACACTTTGAGCAACTTGGGAGCTCAACTGAGTCACAATTTTGACTTTTTTTTAGGTCAAGACTCCTTTATCTAAATAAGGCACAAGAGAAGCTGGTGTTTTAACAAGATGAAAATAGCTCCCCAGCCTCCCTCCTCCCCACTTTTCCACCTCCAACACCTGAGGGAGAAGTCGCCAGGCCTGAGGCCATGGACCCGTAATTCAGACTGTGGTTAAAGGAATACCAGCCAGCAAGGCTCCTTTGTTCACCTAGGACCGGCAGGCCAGGCTGGGCTCCTGGCCACAGAGCTCTGGCTTGGCCCGGTACATCCCAGATGTCTGAAGCATGAGAGGTGGCATGTGTGGGGCTCTGGTCACCAGCCCCCGAGGGCACCAACTGACCCAATTGTGCCAAGGCTATGGCTTGGAAAAGCTCTGCATCTGGCTAAAGTAGCTGCCTTTCCTGTACATGTGTCCAGTAGAGCCTGCACTAGAAGAAACTCCCTGTCTGGGCCAGGCAGAGGGACACAGGCCTGTAATTCCAGCTCCTGGGGAGGCTGAGGCAGGAGGTCAGCTTGGGCAGCTTAGTGAGACCCTGACTCAAAATAAAACTTTTAAAGGGCTGGAATTAACTCAGTGATAGCCTAGCTACCCGCAGTTTTCTAGCACAAATGGGGTGCTGGATTTAGGCAGTCAGGAAGGAAAACAGGGAGGGAGAGAGGGATGAGGTCAGGTTGAAAGAGCAACTACCCCGAGCAGAAGGAGAAATGGCAGAGGGAAAGCAACACTCCTAGTCAAGCTCCACTGAACTGGGGGCCTCCTGAGGACAGCAGCCCGTGTGCCTAGTTTACTGTGTTTCTTGACATCTAAAGCAGGACCTGCTGGCTCCAGGAAACATTCTGGGAGTGCCACTGTGTGGATCGGTCTGCTGTGTGCTGTCCTGGAAATAGCAGATGCACCAGATCCATTTCTCTTGGGAAATTTCAGCCCACATGTTCTCATCTGTGAAGTGGGTATGGGGCCCCTTCTCTTCTCCAAAGGTTACTGCAGGAAATATTCTGAAAACCGACATCACCTACACTTAAGGGCTATGACCGTTGCTGATGGACACCTCTTCAATTTACTTGTGACCAAGTTCAAAACCCGAGTCTGGAAGTTTATAGAGGTGAACTGTTTCTTTGGATGATATAAATGCTATATAAATGGTTGTTTTACTCTATTGTTTAGGGCCTAGTGACAAGGAAAATAGTCTTTACATGTTTAGTACAGATGCAATTTTTGTGTGTGAATATTTTCAGCGCCCAGGTCTTTGAATCTAAGGATGAAGACCCAAACAGATATAGAGGTCAAACTTGAAACCAGAAGGGCCCTCACACCTCCTCCCATTGTCATTGGAATGTGGCCGCCCCAGCGAGGGAATGCTGGGGCAGCCCCTGCTGGAGGGACATTATTGTCCTATGTGATCTCCATATTCATATCTCAGCAAGCAAGAGTGAAGTAGGAAGTCTTCAGCTCTGCTTTGCGTATCAAAACGGAACTGGCCACTGTGGTATCCTCTTCAGACCAAACCAAACCAAACCGTTGAGTGTTTGTATGATAAGGAAGCATGGCAGATCCACAGGTACAGGCCCTAGGTGCTGCCCAGAGCTGCCTCTCCCCTTCGCCATGCCAGGCAGGTTTCACTCTGTCTCCTTCGCTGCTGTCTTCAGCATGGTGTGTCAGTATTGTCCCCCTTTACAGATGAGGATCCTGAAGCACAGGGACTCTGACTTACTCAGGATCAGAGGTGGATGCCTGGATTTCTCCATCAGCAAAGACCAAGAGGCCAAGAAAGTTGTGCCTGGGACCAGCCCATAGGATGGTAGAGAGATTATTGCTCAAGGTCGTAACGGGCTGCAGCCATCTAGGATTGCCAGCCAGAGACATCCTGTCACGGGGCAGGGGCTGGCCACACCCGAATCAAGTCAGAGCCGTGACATGGACCCTACTGTGCCCCACTGTGGGGGTAAATTTGAAAGACACGGTGGTTAAATGGACAATTTCGAGCAATCGTGTGGAAAGGTAGCTCTCCGGACCATCCTGTCCTTCCTGAAGCAGTCATCCCAGGAGACTGACTCTCTGCTGACTCCACAGTGCAAACTTTCCATTGGAATCACCCAGAGACGCCCCGGCCTACTCACCAGAGCTGAAGACTGAATAAGGAAAGCAGGTGAGTAGGGCACGGGCTTTTCAAATGTACCAGGTGATTCTAATGGGTAGAGTGCGCCACGCCTTTTGGGGAACTCTTCGGGTGGAATGTCTGCAACCCTGCTGTCTGAATCGTCTCCATGGTAAGAAGTCTTCCTTTAAAGATAGACTGGATGTTTGGAAAACAGCTAAATGTCATTCAGAACTGCGTCTGCTGATGAGGAGTGAGAGAGAACTTTTCTTTTTCCAATAACAAGGTGAGATGGCTGGCAACCTGTACATGGTTTCCTGTGTGGCTCTGAGGTAGTTTCGATGGGAGTAATTCCACAAGGACTCCCTGCATACCGGGGCTGTGCTGGTGCTCTCAGAAGCTCACTGTTGGTTCTCAGGGCAAAAGGCAATCGGCACACAGGCCTCCTGGAATTCCCCTCCCTATGGAGCTTCCTAGACTAGTGTCTGTTGGAGGGACTTTGTCAAATGCCCTGTGCCTCTACATCCACACGAAGTCCTGGCCTCAGGATGTTTCTATTTCTGAAGCAAAAATGCCCTTTGGCCCCATCACCAGGCTGCTCTTGGTCCCAGGCTGCGGCCTACAGTTGAGGGTGAGTGGCCACCTGTCTCTTCCATGCTCACCCTCTGGTCCTGCCAAACTTGCTTCATCTCTTGAAGTAAGGTCTTCAGAGGAAAGTTAGAGAAAAAAAAACCAAAGAGAAGAATGTAGTTCTGTGGCAGCAAAGAGAAAGGAAGCCCTTGGCTGTCCTTGTAGGAGTGCTGCTCTGTGATTTTCAGGTCACAGCATAAGCTTATCAAGTACCTGAGGACAGCTCTTGACTCCACTTTCCAGAGGATAAAATCATGCTCACTGAAGTCCTGCCAGCTTTTAAATGCTGTGACTGTAAGATACTGTGCATCTGAATGTTACAAGTTGAGACTGGATTTTAAGATAAATTCATTGCCACTTTGCATTCTGTTGCCCACGGACAGGGACAGCCATAATGGGCACACTGCATATGACAGCCAGCCTTGATGGCCTGTGGTGTGTCCTAGAGGTCATCATGTGATAGTCTTTTCAGAAAAGCCTGGGTACCTCCCCACAGTGCCAGTGGGAGGGAACTGTTCTTCCTGCCTGCATCGTGATTACTGTCACATCTGAGTGGTGGTGGTCATGAGGGTAAGAGGAAGTCATTTCAGGGTGACAGCAGGACCTTAGTCTGTACTACCTCTTTATTTGGGGCAGAGTCACAACTTTGCTCATGAACCCTCAGTGTTCTGCAAGCAATAGGTGGTGGATATGCTCCTGTGGGCCGCAGGACTAGTGCTGAGCGTTGAGAGTAGAATCTGTCAGCCCTGCATTGGGATCTCACTCTTGCCTCTTACTAGAGTTGTAACTTTGGACAACTCATTTCACCTCTCTGAGCCTTTGTTTCATCATTGGAAATAAGTGGGAAAAATACCCACCTGCCCTGCAGAGAATAGGGCAGATGAGATAAACCAATACAGGAAAAGCGCCTGCCACATAGTAGGTGAGCGGTACACAGTGGCTGCACCGGAAGAGCAGCACAGCCCCCGCTCCCCGCTCTGTGTCCTGCCACTTAGACTGAGAACCACGTGCGCTGTTGCATGACCTTTCCCTGGAAAAGGACAGCTCTCCAGAAACCAAAGGCAACTGCTCAGGAAAGAGGCATTCTAGCAGCCAAGACTCCTAGCTGTGGCTCCTGATTCTCCAGCTACCCCTTTGACAAAGCAGAGGACATTGCTCCCCATCTTTGGGGGCAAAGGCACTAAATTATAGCCACTCCACAATTGAGCTATTGAGAACATAATCTAGACACAGCCCATTGTAATTCCCAAACCCAGATTATTCCAATGCGGGCTGGGTATGGCGGGAGGGTTGCCACAGGAGGTCGCCCTTGTGGTTTCCTGGAAGCCTCTGCTGACAGCGCAGCACATCTGCAGGATGACCAGGCTCTGTCTAACCCCAGGTTAAATGCATAATGTGCTTATTATACACTTAAGTATATTGTTGATGTTTTGAACAGGCAGCTTCAACAACGTTTCAGTGTATAACTATCATTAAGGAGAGTTTTAAAAAATAAGATCCTTTGTACTTGGTAAAGGGGGGTTGGTGAGGGAGGTGAGTATCAGCATGATGCTATAATTTGACCATTTTAGCTTTGAAATGATGTCACTTAACAACTTGGACCTAAATACACTTGGGAATCGGGCAGCCCCGACGTCCAGCCACTTAAGTCTATCCTAAAGTCTAACTCACAACCTACTTCCAGACCCAGGGTTTCCATCATTCATTACTTTGTTGGGGTCATGATCCCAAAGGGAGGGAAGAGAAGGTATAGCAGAAGTTGGGTTTGTTAGCTCACTTGTCACTGGACTCCTTTGAAACAAAACCAAAAAAACCCTGATCCCTGGTTTTTCCTTCTCTCCCTCCCTCAAGGATTCTGATATAATCAGCTTAGGGAACAGCTTGAACTTAGAATTTAGAATTTCTTTTAAAGCTCCCCAGTAATTCTCATGAGTAGCCAAGGTTGAGATCCCAGTCCCCGTGCCCTCTCACCGCAGTGCTCACCCTCCCCTCCTTCCTTCTTTTCCCTACCCCATCCCTGGTGAATCCAGCAAGCCCTGTGCTCCACAGCAGATAACTGTACAAGGCGAGGTGGCTATTCTGAGTCCCATTGTACAGATGAAGAAGCAGAGTGGAAGGGTTAAGTCCCTTTGCTCAAGGTCACACAATAATTAACAGGAGACCGGATCTCTCTGACTTCACAGTGGCTCCCAGTTGGACAGGCTGCCTTGTAACTCAGGAGCATTAACTCTTCCCACCATTAATGCATCAGAGAATTAGTGGCCCCTCAGTTGTTTCTGCAGTCTAGCCTCTTGCAGGGAGCACAGTACAGGGAAGAAGACTTGGGGAGCCAGAGGCCACCAGCCTCGAGTGCCCCACCGGTACTGGCAAAGAAGGACAGGAGGACAGCCTCTGCCTGGCTCCCTACCCATCTGCCCCCATGTGACCTGCTGAGTTGTGTTTTATTTTTCTAATATACATTCTCTGGCACATGTATCACTCAGATCTTGGATTCTAAGAACTGTTCTTCACCAAAAGGAATCAGGAATGGCTGATTCTAGGACTGGCATGGAAATATGAGGTCAACCTGAAATATCTCATGGGGCCAAAAGATGAGAAGAGAGCCCCAAAATTCATGGAAAATCCCTCTACTAGTGTTTAAAAAGTACATTGTGGGGGTGGAGTACTGGGGATGGAACTCAGGACCTTACACTTGCGAGGTAGGCAGCGGAACCACTGAGCTAAATCCCCCCGCTAAAAAGAACATTTTTAAAAAATACCATTATGAAGGGGTTACTTCTAGACAATTCAGAGGCAATGTAGATATCAAAATAAATAACAGTAAAGATTATGTAACATCTGGCAAAAGACTATTAGCCCATACTGATAACCATAAATACAAATATATTTAAACATACAGACACAGGGTGAGAGAAAGGAAAGCTTTCCTTCTTGTTATATAGTAAATGCATAAGCGATAGCCAAAAAAAAAAAAAATCTTTTTTTTTCTTTCTTCTGTGGTCCCTGGGATTAAACTCAGGGCCTCTCCCATTATAGGCAAATGGTCTACCCAGCCCAGAAAAATCATTTTGTGACTATTTTACAAATAATTGATTTGGATACAAATCGTAATGAATGCCAAAACTACTGGGAGAAAGTTTACTAGGGGAGCAGGATATTTACAGTCTTAAGTCTCTCCACAAAGTTTTATTAATTTTAAGGGGGAAAAGATTCCTTTATAGTTGAGAAGCTGGGGGACACATCTTTTAACAAGTGGTCAAGGTTAACCATATCCGTAATGATACAACCAACATCCTATGCCTATTGATTTGATGCCCAGAAGGCAAATTATTTCTGAAGAATTTCTAACAGAATTTCTTAAACTGGGTGAAAAACAGACAAATCCAAATTTAATGGTGTGCTTCAAAATAGTTGGCTGGCAAACTTCAAAATTGTCGTTGTGGGCCAGGGATTTAGTTCAATGTTTCCACCACCTGCCTCGCAAGTGTAAGATCCTGAGTTCAGTTCCTGGTGCAAAAAAAAAAAAAAAAAAA
>NW_022900937.1:15443641-15457974 GCF_012274545.1 Fukomys damarensis
AAAAAAAAAAAAAAAAAAAAAAAAGCCAAAATTGTTGTTGTGATGAAGGACAAAGGCAGAGGAACACTTTCAGATTAGCGCTTCCAGACATGAGGATAGGGCCTGCGGTTCAGCTCGATGGAGAGCACACATTTGGCATATGCAAGGCACTGGAATCAATGCCTACCACAGCTAAAAAGACATGAAAAGTAAATTAAATGTCCTCTTGAATTGGACATTGCAACAACTGCATGCATCTGATTTTTAGCCATCTGATTTTTTGACAAAGGGGCCAAAAACATATATTAAGGAAAGATAACCTTTTTAAACAAATGGTATCAGGAAAACTGGTTATGTCCATGCAGGAGATCTAAACTAGATCTATGTCTTTCATGTGTACCACGATTAAATCACAATGGGCTGAGACCTAACTATAAAAACTGAGACTTTGAGCCAGGAGTGGTGGCATTCACCTGCAATCCTAGCACTAGGAGAGGTTGATGAGTCATAAATTCAAATCCAGGCTGGGCAACTTAGCAAGACGTTGTCTCAAAAATAAATAATAATAATAATAAAAGCCTGGTGTAATACTTAGTGAGATGTCCCCGGGTTTACTTCCGAGCACCACAAATATAAATAAAAATAGATAAGTAATTTTAAAAACCAGAAACTTTGAAATTGCTGGATGATAACATAAGGGAAACACCCTTGAGGCCACAAGCAAAGACTTCCTGAACAGAACTCTAGAGGCACAGGAAATAATATCAAGAATCAACAAATGAGATTATATCAAATTTAAAAGCTTATGCATAACAAAGAAAACAATTAGGGTGAATAAACATCCTTCAGAATGCAAAAAAAATTAGCAGCCACTCTTCTGATAGGGGGCTAGAACTTAAAACATAAAGAACTCTAAGTGACCCAATCTAAAAAGGCAGATGAACTGATAGACACTTCTCAAAAGAAGAAGAAACAGCCAATAAGTACATGAAAAATACGTTCAGCATCTTCAGTTATTGGGAAATACAAACCAAAACAACTCTGAGATCCTATCTTACCTGTCTTGCTTACTTTCCTTTGTTGTAGAGACAAAATACCTGATGCCTAAAGTTAAAAGGGGAAAGATTTATTTAGCTCACACTTTGTGGAGGCGTCAGTCTATTAACAGGCGCTCCAAGGCAAGGTGGCGCATGGCCGAGGGGCAACAGTTCATGGCAGACCAAAGGTAGCAAAGAAACAAGGGAACCTTAACAGCATCTTTCTGCCCTTTCTGTTTTAGCCAAACTACTGGGATTAATGTGGTGCCAAACCAATCAGTGCTCTAGTTTAGTGATCACATGACCTTAATCTCAGCATCACATACTCTAGATTCAGCCACCCCTGAAAAAGCCACCTATGACCTCAAGAGCCGGTTACAAACAGAAGGGTAGCAAGGAATGGGAACAAAGCAATCGAGTAGGGCAAGCATTAAATCCCACAGTTCCACTTCCAGCGTCCCTGGCAATCTGTGGCACATTGTGAGATCCAAAGGGCTTGGGTAGCTCCACCCCTACAGCACTTGCAGTTGTAGCTCCCATGGCTTTTCTCTTGGGCTGGCTTTGCTTCTTCCTTACAGTTTTCCTCAGACAGTTCAAGTTCCTGACTTGTCCAAACTTCTGGGGTCTCCACTGCACCTTCAGCTTCACACCCACATTTTCACAAACTACCCTCTCAGGGGGACACTGCCTGGCCTCCCAGGACTTCTGAACCCTTCCTGACCCCACAACTCTTTCATTCTTCATGTTTGTAAAACCAGCACCGCATGGATGACACCAAAGTCTGCTGCCAGCTGGAGCAGTAGCCAGGCTTCCTTCCATCTTGCCTGTACGGGTCCAGTGGCTATGAACCAAATCCTATGGGATACTTCCGTAGGCCTCTGCCATTGTGGAACATGATGCAGTGGAGGTTTCTTCTCAAAGCAAGGTCTTTCACTTTCCCAGTTTTGAGGCTGCAAAGGGTGGAGTCCTGCCACTGCTTAGGAGGCCCTCAGGCCATCTTTTCTATTCTCTTCCTTCTCAGCAATCAAGATCTCCTCTGCTCTGTCTTTCCAGGCTGCAACTTTACTGGTGCTTCCTTTCTGGCAAAACTCAAAACATTTTAAATGATTCTGCTGGGCTCTTTGCTCTTGATTCTCAACATAGATCTGGATAAAAGGCCCCCACAGTAGTCATCCCACTGCTTCAACATTAGATTGCTTTGAAATTTCTTGTGCCAGATTCATTAGTCTGGTTATTTTAATCTCAGTCTCAAGCAAAGTCTCTGGATACAAGCAAAGTGCAGACAAGCTTTCTGCCAAGCCATAACACACATCATCTGGAGTCCAACAGCAAATGTTGTCCTTCTTCCCATCAGAAACCTCCTGAGCTCGGTCTTTACTGGCTTTCTGGTTTTCTGAGCTCTGACCAGAATCTCCCATACAACACAGCCTAAAGTGTGCTAGCTCTACTTTTTCAGGTGGCAACTCTGAGTCTTTCCTAACTGTTCCCCTTCCCACAAGCTAGTCCCAAAGGTTCTTGAGCCACATGGCCAGGTAATATCACAGCCACAACCCCACTCTTGGCACCAAATTTTTTCTTAACTACTTTTCTTGTTGCTAAGATAAAATATCTGACACCCAAAGCTAAAGGGGGAAAGTTTATTTAGCTCACAGTGTGTAGAGGCTTCAGTCTGTGATCAGCTGGCTCCAAGGCAGGGTGGCGTATGGCAGATGGGCAACAGTTCATGGCAGGCCAAAGATAGCGAATCAACAAGGGAACCTTAGCAGCATCCTTCTGCCCCTTTTATCCAGACTAATGGGATTAGGGTGGTGCCAAACCAAGCAGTGTACTGGTTTAGTAACCACACACCCTAAATCTCGGCATCACACTCTAGATTGAGCCACCTCTGAAAAAGCTACCTATGCCTGCATGAGGCTAAAACCGGCCAGATGCTGAAACAGACTAGATGTCCATCAACACATGAATGGTGAAGAGAATGTGGTATATATACACAATGGAATATTATTTGGACATGGAGGATGGAGTAATATCATTTGCAGGAAAATGGATGTATATCTTGAGGACATAATACTAAGTGAAGTCTGAGCCAAAGTTAAATGTTGTATGATTCTCTTATATTAAAACCTAAAATACAAATAAAATGAATAAAGTAAAGGAGAGTTGGTAGAAAACAAGAAGGCAGACATTTTGGAGATGGGGAAAAGGGGTTGGGGGTAGGAGAGATAAGAGAGGGGAGTAAAGGGATCAAAAATGATCAAAATAAGTTATATGCATGTAGCCAGTTATCTAACATGAACTATGATGTAAACGTAAACATCAACTAATAAAATGACTTTTTAAAAGTTACTCAGTTAGTTGCCTGTGTTGCTGCATATGTGGGAAAATACTCTCTGCTGATGAGCACATACATACATCTTCTATAGACTTAGCTGACTTACTCAGACTTCCTAATGATTTAGCAAGGCTTATAATTTCATGTACCATATTGCTATATTAAAACAGCTGCACATAGAATGGATCTACTTTTAATTACTGGTTATATAAAATCCCATGGGAATCTCTGTTCTAGGTTGCTTTTACACCCTATAATTTAAGAAACAAGAGTCAGAAGTGGAAACTTGAAATATGCAGTTCATGGTAATAGTCTTTCTTATAAGGAGACAATGTACAAAAAAAGAGGAATACCCATCCTATTATGTTACTGTCCTCCTTAAAGGCTCTCAGGTTCCCCCTTAAGTCAACAGCAGCCCATATTGGGCCTCTTATCTGGGCACTGAGAGCCTCTAAACTGGCTGCAGTCACCCACTTCCTGCCCGAGGCATTCTATAGGCAGCTCCCTGCTCTGCCCCCAGCAGTCCATGTCCTTTCTGCCCAGGGTCCTGCAAGCTTTTTTCTCTGGCCAGAGGCCCCTCCTCTATCTAGCAGAGATCTTCTTCTTCAAGTCCTGGCCCAACCTCAGTCCCATCCCAGCCCACCCTGCCAAGTAGAGAAACCCTTCCCTTTCCTGTTCACAGATGTCCCCGGCGTGCCACCTGCTTCCTTGTATTTTAACAATACCACATGCTCTGCTCATGGGAGCGTCCGCTTTTCTAGAGTTGTCTAAGAGAACCCACATCTGGAAACTTGAAACAACTCCTCTAGTTGAGGGGCCATCTACCCTTGCAGAAATTTATTTTTCAGTACTGGGAGGAATTTAAGGGCTTACACATGGCAGCCAAGTAAGCTACCTCTCAGCTACATGCACCCCTCCTCAGCCCTTTTTATTTTATTTTGAGATAGGGTCTTGCTAATTGCTCAGGTTGGCCTGGAACTCAAGATCCTCTTGCCTTAGCCTCCTGAATAGCTGGAATTACAACTGTGTCACTGCACCCAGCCTACATGGAATCTTTTTAAAACCATGTAAAGGTCGTGTATTCTAAGTGTATTATAGTAGTAAAGTAAGCACATGGCTATTCTGAATGGCTTTCTTCTGTAAAGATGCCTGACACATGACTATAATGCCCAGATTCTTTACCTGTAAGGTGCTTGCATTTCACAGGAGCAGTTATTGTACCCTTGGCTGATGAAACAGCCCTACGTTACACTGCCATTGTGTCAGAGTTGGTGCATTTCTGCCGTTATTTCAAAGTCTACATACTGGATTTTCTCCTGGTGCCAGAATTCACTGGACTCTTGTTTCCCCTGCTTGTGCATCTGCATGTTGTCATGTATGATTTGAAAGCAATGAAAATGCTATGCTTGTCACTGTTCTCTTAAGTTTGAAATGGTACGAAGATAAGACATTGCTCCAAAGAAGCGATCATAAGGGCTGTATTAAGTAACATTCATGTTTGCAAATGGCTGATCACATGTTGGGTCCCTTTTATTAATGCCTTTGAAATTAGGTAGCAACGAGATTGCCTTTTCAGAAACTTAAGAGACATTTTCTTGATGGAAACTAGTAGCTGATTGTTTTTTTAATCATCCTCCTTGGTATATATAAATCATATGCCATATATTTGACCCATTTAAAGTGCATAACTCAAACTTCTTGGTACATTATTTTTTAAATTTCAGTGAAATATATATAACAAAAAATTGCCATTTGAACCATTTTTCAGTGTATGGTTCAGTGATATTCAGCACAATTCCCCAGTGTCAGTATTTTCATTAGAAAAAATTAATTCTTCAGGTAAGGTGCTTGAATCCTTAGCAGAGAGGATGAAATTTCCTTATTTTGACAGAGATATAGTTTCTGCAAACAATGAATGATTTAGGAGGAAGGGCCTGGAATCAATTTTAAAGCATTCAGACCTCTTGCCAACCTGCCCTCATCTTGTGACTTTAAAAAATACATATCAATGGTTTATAGCACCTGCTTAATAGGGACATGTTTCACCTTCTAGAGACAAACATTTTTTTAATTCATCAAGTTTATTGGTACATTTTAGATATACATTACGGTCACATTCATCCCTGGGAATTTGTACCTGTACATGATTTATCTTTATTCTTATTTTTCCCATTTCCTTTTTCTATTTACAAAACTTTGTTTCCATGTTTTCCTTCTTTTCTCATTTTTTTTCTTTCCCTCTTTCTTTTCCTCCACACTCCCTTCCTAGTTCCCCTTCTCCCTTGAGCATTTTCTTCCTATTTCACAAAATCTATTGTACATTTTGGTCCTCATTTACAGTTTCAGTTTCTCACACCAGCGAAACAATTTGTCATTTACACATCTGTGTCCAATTTATTTCACTTAAGGTCCTAGTTTTTCTTTCTTTATGGTTGAGTAGTACTCCATTTTATTTATTTATTTTTTAATCTATCTAATCACCAGTTCATGGGCATTTGGGCTATTTCCAAGATTTACTATTACAAACTGTGTCACTATAAACGTGGATGAGCATGTATCACTGTGGTAGGATTCTTTTAATTCTTTTGGGAAGATACCAAGATGAGGAATAGCTGGGTCAAATGGAAACTCTGGTTTTAGTTTTTTGTTTGTTTGTTTTGGTACCGGCGATCGAACTCGGACCTTGTGCTTGCAAGGCAGGTGGTGGTGTAAGGACCAAGTTTTCAGGTCAGGGTGGGCTCCCTCTGTGCACCTTGCCCAGAACAGAGCTGCAGAAATTCCATTCTGTATAATTCCATTCTGTGTGACAGTCTCCCTGTGTTTCTGTTCCTCTTTTTATGAACTAAAGATGAATTCTTCCTGCTTAAAATAATCAATGTTTTTTAAAAGGAGGACTGATGAAACTGATTTAGCCAACATAGGTACTAGTCACAGCTTATATAGGTAGTCACTGTTAATATAGGCATTAGTCACTGCTTACATATGTAGTCTTTGTTAATTATAGAATTTGTTTAATCAGATGTTCTTTAAAAAGAGGAACTGATTCTGTGAACATAGGCATTATTAGTAACTTTCCAGTAAGTGCCCTTCCAGTTCCCCTCAAATATCCAATAGTAAGTGAGAGCTAAAAACAGAACCTATAAAAAGGAAGAGTCTCCCTAACCCTATATAACCCTGCTTCAAAGATAGGTCTGGGCTGTCAGTCTGAAGCCGCTGTGATGGCAACACCCGAGGGTCCAGGCTTGAGCTTGCAATAAACTCCCCTTTTAACTGCATCGGACCTGACTCCTTGGTGGTCTTTGGGGACTTCGCGACTTGGGCATAACAGTGGAACCACTGAGCTAAATCCCTGGCCGTAGTTTTAGTTTTTTGAGGAACCTCCATGACACGGGTTTCCAGAATGGTTGCACCAGACTGCTGCACCCCCACCAACAGTGGAGAAGTGTTCCTTTTTCCTTACAGCCCCACCTTTTTTTTTTTTTTTTTTTTTTTTTTTTCTTTCTTTCTTTCTTTTGGTGGGGGAGGCACTGGGGAGTGAATTCAGGACCTTGAGCTTGTGAGGCTGGCACGGCCTGCCAGTGTTTCTTATTGTTGATTCCTTGATAGCAGCCATTCCTTCTGGAGTGAGACGGAATCTCAGGGTTGTCTTCATTTGCATCTCATAAAAGATCAGTGATGTTGAACATTTTTTCATATGTTTGTTTGCTGTTTCAACTTCTTCCTCTGAGAAATGTTTA
Source organism: Fukomys damarensis (assembly GCF_012274545.1). Classification (NCBI taxonomy): domain Eukaryota; kingdom Metazoa; phylum Chordata; class Mammalia; order Rodentia; family Bathyergidae; genus Fukomys; species Fukomys damarensis. The sequence continues at coordinate 15,450,727 of NW_022900937.1, forward strand.
TTCATTTTAGATGCCCACTTTCGGATTGGGTCTTTAAATTGGGGGGGGGGGTCTGATTTTCTTTAGTTCTTTTTGGTTGTTGTTATTGGGGATCAAACTCAGGACCTTGTGCTTGTGAGGCAGGCGCAGTGCCACTGAGCTAAATCCCTGGCTCATGAGTTCTTTACCTATGCTAGATAGTAGTCCTTTGTCTGAGGAACAGCTGGTGAGAAGTTTTTTCCACATTGTGGATTGTCTCTCCTCTCTGTGGTGGTTTTTCTTGCTGTGCGTAAGCTTTCTAATATGATGAGATCCCAGCTGTTGATTCTTTGTGATATTTCTTGGTTTTTATTCATAACGTCTTCAACAATGTCTTCAAGAGTTCTACCTATTCTATCTTCCAGTAGATTTAATATTTCTCTTTTAATATTTAGATCTTTGATCCATTTTTATTTTAGTTGAATGCATGCTCTAGTTTCAGTCTTTGGCATGGTGAGACCCAGTTTTTAAAGCATCATTTATTAAAGAGGCTGTTCTTACTCTACTGAGTGTATTTGGCTCCTTTGTCAAAGATGACATGGCTGAGTATGGCTAGAGTTGTTTCTGTACTTTCTAATTTGTTCCATTTATCCTCAGGTCTGTTTCTTTGCCAGTACCATGCTGCACAGTATCTGTGTAGTTTAGTTTCGAGTTAGTGATTGTCATGCCCCCTGCCTTGCCTTTGTTGCCTAGAATTACCTTTGCTATTCAAGGTCTCTTCTGGTTCCAAATGAATGTTTGGATTGTTTTCTCTAGTTCTGTGAAATATGCTGTTGGAATTTTGATCGGGATTACATTATATTTATACAGCAGTTTTGGAAGTATGGCCGTTTTCTCTGTATTGGCTCTTCCTACCCCAGGGGCCTGAAGCCAGGCTGCGGTTCACAAGGGGCCATGAGGTCATGTGACGAGAACACTGCACCTGAGCCCAGCAGACTGGCACTGGGCCCCCCTTCTGTAGGTTACCGGCTGTGATACCCACAGCAAGCTGCTTGGTTCTTACTGTAAGAGTGTGTGGCAGCCGGAAGCTGTTCAGTGGCAATGAACAGAAAACCAACTCTAAATATCTTACGTGAGCCAGGTAGGCACATTCCTATAATCCCAAGAAGCTGAAGCAAGAGGATCGATCATAAGTTCAAGGCCAGCAAGACTATGTCTCAAAAAAGAAAAATCTACTTAAACTTTAAACCATTGGGCACATGTTAAATATTAGAAATGAAAAGTGTCAAATAACTACAAAGAAAAGAGTAATATTTGCACAAAACTAACTCTTCCTGAGCTGGTGAAGTTAGGGAAGGGTTGCCAGATTAAATGCATTTTGCTTAACTGTGAATTTTGATTTTAAAGTAGTTATATTTGGATGTAGCATGGAGCATATTTGTACTAAAATGTTTGCTAAATCCTATGTAAAAAGTACCTAAAATTCAAGTGTAACAGAGTGTCCTGTATTTTGTTGTCGCATCTGTAGAGTAGAGGGGCATAGAAGAATTGGACTGAATGCTGTTCAGCTGCTTTGACAGGAGAGCTGCTGGATGAGGTCGGGAGCAGAGTAAAGGCACAGAATTGCACTGCTGACCTGAGTATGAATGAATGGAATTTAATTAGATCAAGTGGAATAAAATACAGAGCAGGTGGCACAGTTGAGAGATGGGTACTGGTCCCAAAGCCTATTCCTGATGAGCATTTACTGAGACTTGACACATGCCAGGCACCCGGTACTAAGCACCAGACACACACTACCTCCGGCGTCCCCTCAGAGCAGGGCCCAGGCGAAGCCAGCAAAGTGCCTGTGATGTAAAACTGAAGGAGACACTTGCCACGCTCAGGGTCCCCTGCCCAGCCCTGCGTCCCTTCAGCAACTCACAGCTCATTTCACAGATCAGGAAACCGAGGCTTAGGAAGGTTATGTGTCCACGGTCACTAAATGAGTTCCCAGTAGAGCCGGTGTGCAGGCCCAGAAGGCTTGTGCCCATGCCCTCCCTGTGGCCTCTCTGGTAGCAAGTGGTGGAGCCAGGAGTTGGAGCAGTCTCCACTCCACCCCAAGTTTCACACATGGCTGCACCTGGGGGGAAGGGAAGTCCTGTGACGTTTTAAACTCAGGGTGAGCATGCCCTCTACAGAAGGAACCCACCTGTGCCAGAGGGTAAAACAAAGAATCTCTTCATGTCCTTGACCTCAGTCCGGCTGTCTGCAGCCTTGGGTGTACATTAGAAGGTCTGGTGAGCTTTTCAAAGCCCTCCAAACACCCCCACAGGTATAGGGTGGGCCCCAGGCATCCGTGCTTGAAAACCTCCTCCGATTGAGACCTCCATGGCTGAAAAATCCCACTCTTAGGTTCCTAAACGCCTGACTGACCGAGCCAGCAGACAGACTCCAGTTCTGATGAGGGTTTGTTTCTTCTCCCACCACAAAGGCCCGATAGTATTGGAGTCCTCAATCAGCTAGGCCACACTGTACCTGTGAAAGAGAGGCTGGCTGGCTGCGTGCTGCCTGTGCCAGGGCTGGCGACCTTCAACCTTCTTGCTTTCCTGTAAACAACAGGGCAAGAAGATAACAAGATGGCTGTTTGCATCCCAAACACACCTTTTGTGATGTAGGCAAGATGGTGACAGTTTTAACCCTGGGCTTTGGGGTGGAGCCCAGGAGAGGGAAGGTGGAATATGATTAGCTCCATATCTTGCACACCTGAGGAGTCTTCTCTCCCCTCCTCATCCCCAAAACTGTCTTCCTGCTTACCAGGGACAGGAGGGAAGGTGTGAAATAAGGCAGAATCCCCTCTGGGTCATGAGAAAAAGGGGTGGGCATGGGACTTGGGCACGCTAGAGTCTTCACCTGCCTGAGCCTGGACTCTGTCATCACATCGACGGCGTGAGGATATCACCCCCCACTTCCTAGCCTTGGCCCACGCGGATGACAGAACCTATGAGAGGTGGAAGACCTGCGTGGAAAATTTGGGGGCTCCATAAAAGTAGGCACATTGCTAAGAATTTTCATAGTTCAAATTATAATCTCATCTGTCAACTCAGGACCCCCATGGAAAAGGCTGTCGATATTTCTGTGAATACCCAAAAGAACTTTAATAGAAATCTTTGCTAGTATTTCAGATCTTATCTTTGCAAAGCGTGTCAGTTATGAATGCTTATTAATTTATTTTATCATTGCCTACCTTCAGTGATAGCAAGTTTGCTGTTGAGACAGGGTCTATACACCATTCTACCTCAACATTTCCAGCGCTTTCACACTATTTGGGAGTTTTCAGGGTCTAGAAACACAGCATGGCTTTGGACGTTTCTGGAAATGCAGAATCTCGGGACCACCCTGGACGTGTGGATCAGAATCTGCATTTCAACAAGATCTGCCGGGTATTCTGTGTACATTTTAGTTTCAGAAGCCCTGTCCTACACACCAAACCTATAGAGTTTGAGGCAAAGAAATGATTTCTATGCATGCTGTGGATTTGTGTTTGTTTAGCTCAGGCTTCCAATATTGATAGGATCAGACACCACTGATCCAAAACGCCTCCCACTGTCACTCTCTGATGTCAGCATGACCTCCTACGCTTAAACCTGGAGAACATTAGGATGGCCCTAAATTTAAGCCTGGGTAATCATCAGGGTGGTGTTTGGTTTCTGGCTAAACGGAGAGAAAGGAGGTGGCTCACCCAACATCCACATGGTAGCCCGGATAATCATTAGGATGGTGTGTTGTTTACAGTTGAACAAGGGGAAGGGAGTGACTCGGCTCCTTTGTTTCTAGCCCTACTAGCCCCGCTAGTAGAGGTGGTGGGATTCTAGTTACTCACTTAGTAGCTACTTCAAGGCAGAGCCCACAGCCCCTCCACACTGCTTACATTTGTTCTCATAGTCTTCTAGCTTACATCTTCGCCTTACAACACTTTTCTCACTGCAGATTTTCTTCTATTTCATTTTTTCCTGGGGTTTTAATCTTTTTAAAAGATGCTGTAATGACCGGGGAAGGTGTACACCACGCCACCCCATGTGACTGCTCCTCTGGAACACGCGGCTTCCGCCCGTCCTAAAGCCAGTGTCAGTAAAAGAATTAAAGAAGCAGTTTTTTAAAAATTGCTTTATTTGAAGGTGGGGGAAGGGAAGCAGAGAGACAGAGGTGGCAGACAGCTACTATGGATGAGGTGGGAGTCTCCGAAAGGGAAATACTTGTGGATTCTTGTCCGCACCCCTTTTCACTGGGCTCCTTCCCTCCCTGTAGGCTTTGGGAATCTGATTGGCTCCCTGGCTGTCTTTCATCCTAACTTTGGATTTCTTCTGGCGCTGATTGGAGGGTAAGGTTATGGGTGCGGGCCTTATTTTAGATTTAAGGATTAAGAGGAAGTGTGTGAGTCTCACGTTAATCTTGCTGTCTGGGACCTCTTGGTCCTGAATTTCTTCCTCGTTGTTTCCCTTCGTGTAATTGCTAGTCTGTAGAGGCAGAAGTTCCCTCTGAAGGATTTTTTATTAATTTAATGAAGCTCATTGAGGCCTTCATCCTATCTTCTCCCTACCTACAGGGCCCCGTTCCTACAATATAATTGATATACCATAAAATGCATCCTTTTAAAGCGCACAATTTGGCGTTTCCTTGTGTATTCACAGAGTGCTGCTATGATCACCCCCATCTCAATCGGCAACATTTTCACCACACAGTAAAGAAACCCTACACCCGTTACCTTCCATTCCCCTGAGTCTCTAGAAACTCAACTTTTGCCTCCATGAATTTGCCTACTCTGAAAATTTCATATAAATGGAATCATATGATAGGGGACTTTGGTGAGGGCTTGTCAGGGTCAGTGGGCTGAAGGGAAGCCCAGTCAGGCAAGATTCCCAAAGAAAAGAACATGTGGAGCAGACATCACAAAGCAGGAAGCCAGCTTCGTTTTCCAACATAGCACTTACAGTAGTTTTTATCAGCTTACTAAGACATTTTCATATAGGGAAGCCCCTTCATGCACTTGCGCTAAACGACAGGCCTGTGTCCTCAGATGTTCTTGGACACCCAGGCTTTGACACATCCCACAGCAGCTCCCTCCAGGTCCCTTTTCCACTTTGCATGTTTCCAGAGTTCACCCATAGAACAGCAGTAGGACAGTTCCTTTATACGGCCAAGTACTGTTCCATCGTACAAATTGCAGCACATGTTGCGTGGTCATTGTTCAGTTGACAGACATTTGGGTTGTATCCGCTTTTTAATTATTATGAATAATCCTCAACATTTGAGTACAAGTTTGTGCGGGCCATATACTTTGAGTTCTTTGTTGTATACCCAGGAGTGGAATTGCTGCGTCACACAGAAATTGCACTTGGAACTTTTTGAGCAACTTCCAGATTGTTTTCAGAGACTATTTGACCAATGTTTTAATACCATATTGGATTTAAACAAGAACAGAAGTTAGTCAGAAAGACCCAGAGAGCCACAGAACTGCAGAGACGGGAAGGAGAAATGATTCCATCAACTTTAACCCAAACCACAGCTGGTGAGCGGATGTAAGAGATACATTTTACCCAAATCCAGGAAATCCCACTGTGTAAGGGCCTGTGACTGGGTGGACAGAGCCAGGTTCGAGTCCCACCCTGGGCTAACACACTGTGTGCCTTAGGCAAGTGCCTTCCTCTTTCTGGGCTCAGCCTTCCCATCTGAAATGAGAAGTCACATCTGCATGCGCTCCTTCTGTGCTGTGCTCAGTCCTTGGCCCTCCCACACCTCTGCAGCTCAAGCCAGTGGGTGGCTGTGTGCTTTTCTGGTATCAGTATTCACTCTGGAATTACAGGTGCACCCGGAGACCACAAGGGATCTGTCACTTGCTCATAGCCAACAGAGCCTGACGTGCCTGGGACCTGTGGACAGACTTGTGGGTACCCAGCTCTTAGGCACTGCTGATGTGAGAATGAGATTCACCTGCAGGGAAAGAATATAACTAGCTACGGCACCTGCTATACCATACCACCCTTGTTTACCATAGTACTGGGCCCTTGAAAGAAAAAAATAGTTTTCTCCTAACTCCTGCACTCTCCTGACTAGCATAACTGTCACAGCACCGGCACAGCACGAGACCCAGTAACACCCACCCTCCTGAAATAAGTATTCGCTTAATAAGCAGAATCAGGCTTCATGCGCCCCGCGTACAGCTCCCAGCCTGGCTGGTCCTGAGTGGAATGTGCCCAGTACCGCATGTGCTGGGAAGCAGGGCACAGGCACGGGCATGGGCTCACTCTGCTTCTTGACCGGAGCAGTCCTAGCGTAGCCCACACCGTCTCCGAGGCCGAGGGCCCGAGCACCACCACCCCATCTAATGCCACTGTTTGCCTCTGCCTCCCCCAGGACAAAAGCCAGCAGGTGACGTGGTTTCCATTGCTCCCACTGCAGGGGGACCACAGCAGCTGTGGCCCCCAGACCTGAGCCAGCCTCCCGCTACACAGAGGCATTGGCCTCCTCAGTGGACCCCAGCAGGGCTCGGGGCACAGCCCGCAGGGTGGGTGGCAGTGGAGGAGATGTGTTCTCCTCTGCCCCAGGCCTGGTCCACCGATCCAGGGAATTCCTGCATGCTCGGGACCACTGTGGCCAGCTCAGCGGCACCATCCATGGATCCAGGACCTGCCCTCGCTCCCTCGTTCTTCTGTCGCTCCACTCAAACTTCATAGCAAATGAGTTCAGGCTGGTGCCATATTCACAGACATCGTTCTGCCTCAGCCTCTGGAATGCTAGGATTACAGGTGTGTCTCACCACTCCCAGCTTTATGTGTCTATATCTTGATCGTATTTCATGCCCTTCCACATCATCAGAATGTCTACCTTCGTGTTTCTTACACACAAGAAAAGAGGTAAACAAGGCAGCTGTTAAGTGATGGAAACTCAAACACTCCTACCTGTCCTTCACCTATCTCTGTGCCTTCTCGGTTCCTGGCGCTTTGGTCTTTTCAGGACCCTGCAGTCTAGCAACTGCCTGCCACGGTGGCTTGGGGGTAGGTTTAACCCAAAAGACAAGGAGTCAGGAGGATTTCCAAAAGGAGACGGCAAGAGGAGGGAGGGCGTATTTGAAAGGTCTGGAAGAAAGGGACAGAGGCAGGAGGCAGGAGGCAGGAGGCGGCTGCTGAGAGCCGGTGGGACCCTCCTGGCCTGGACGCGGAGACAATAGGGCTGCAGCGAGGCGAGAGCAGGAGCCATGCCCAGGAACACGGTGCGGTCGCTCCTGGGAGCGCCACGTGCGATGCGAGGGCG
>NW_022900937.1:15458057-15472235 GCF_012274545.1 Fukomys damarensis
CCGAGGGACACCCTGGCCCCAGACTGCCCGCGCCCTCTGAATAAGATCTTTCTCTTGGTGCTGGGCGCAGCTCAAAGCCGACTGAGAGCAACCCTGCTAGAGTAGAAATGATCTTGGGCTTCAGGAGCATTTTGTGGAAAGATTGAAGAGCCCAGCAGACAGAACAGCCCTAAGAAAGACATCTGGAATTTTTAAACTTTTGAAAGAAAATCTAAGAGACAATCTCTAGGACCTCAGGCTTTTATTTTTTTTTAATCATTTCTTAAACCACCACGGGTAAAAGGAAAGATTGAGATCAACAGAACTAAAATTAAGAACTTCTTTTCATTAAAAAGAAAGGAAATGAAAAGAAAAGGAAAAAAAAAAAGAGAAAAGAACCAACAATAACAGATTATGAGCAGACAAGCCAGAGACTGCAAATCATTGTAATGCATACAACCGTCAAAGCATGGGTATCTGGAAGCTATACACAGCTAAAACTTGGTAAGAGAAGAATGAATAGCTTGATTTTTTTTTCCTCTGAGGAAAGGACATAAACAGGTGTTTAAGAAATGAAACACAGAAGGCCAAACATGTGCAAAGATGCTCAACTTTCCTAGTAATAAAGGAAATGCAAACTAAAACCAACTTACAAATCCACAACCACTGGGCAGGCAGAAAATTGAAAAAGATGATACCAAGTCAGGGCAGGGACAGAGCAGTAGAAATTCTCCTACACTGCTCGTGGGAACATTAATGGGTACAATCACTTCAAGCAGTCTGCTCTTACCTGATAAAGTTAAAGCTAGGCCTACCTTACGGCTCAGAAATTCCACTTCTTGTTAAATATTAACTCATGTATATGCAGTCAGAGACATAAGAAAAGCATTGTTTATAACGGTCCCAAGCTGGAAATAACCCGGGATGTCCATTCATTGTGGGGTGGATAAATGAAATACAGTTCATTCCCGCAGCTGTGCAATGAATGAATTACAGCTGCACCCACCCTCACAGGGAGGTGGCAGATGCAAATAGCAAGCTGTAGAAGAACACTGACAATACAATTCTCTTTATAACAGTTCAGGGATAGAAAAGACTCAATAACATATTGCTGAAGAGTAATATGTGTGTTGAAGCTCCTTTGAAAAAGCAAGAGAAATGAGTACAAAATTGAGGATAGGCCAGTAAAGGAAAGGCATCAGGGAAAGATGAATAGGTGTTTTCCAGCAGTAGTAATATTTTTTTCTGAAGTTTAGTAGGTGGAGTGTTTTACTGTTATTCTTTATACTTACATGCTGCATATATTCTTTAATGAATGGACTTTTTAGGACAAAAACTTTTTTTTTAAGAGTATGAACTGGATTTTTCAGAGGGTGGGCTGACCACTATCAGAGGGGTTTTTTTTCTGTGCTGCTGAAATCCAGGCTGGTTGGTGTGAGGGTCAGAGAGCTGGATATCACCCCAGCAGGCTTGCTCTGAACAGGTCTTAACTGGAGTCTTACTGGGCATAGATCCTGCCTTGTCTATGAAACAGCCAAGAACAAGCTGCATAGCAGAAATTCTGGGTGATAATGAATTAGAACTTACTGCCGTACCTATTAGTTCTTCTGTGACATTTGCATAGGGGAGCGATGGCGAACCTCTGAGAGACCAAGTGCCCAAACTGCCCCCCAGAATTCACTTGCTTATCACAAAGTGCTAATGCTGCAATTAAACCCGAATACTGAGGTTTTAGTTTAGGAAAAGCAACTCATACATTACACACACACACACACACACACACACACACACACACACACACACAATAACAGAGCTTTCGATGATACAAACAGCTTGCTGTGACAAACATACCATGGGTTCACCACCACTGGCACAGGGTTTCACAGTTTGTAAAGAACCTGTCATATGAATTCCCTTAACCCCTCTGAGAAGTAGCCAGAGGTTACGTGTGTTCCTACTGTGAAAAGAAAGAAACCAAGTCACAGCGAGTCAATGAGATTCTGCGTTAAGTACCCCCATCCCCCCTTCAGCACCCTCTGCACCCTCCCTGGGGTGGGATCACCCTGTGCCTTTGTATCCCAACTGCCAAGCCTCTCTTGCTGCTCTGGTCTTGAGTTATTCTTTCTTTGTCCCAATCTTTAGACTTCTGTTTCTTCACTAAGGAATTTTTCCAGATGCTATTTTCCCTGTTTTTTTGGGTTGGAGCTTAGGGGCACCACACCTGCCTTGCAAGCACAAAGACCCGAATTCAATCCCGCCCCCCGCTTTGCTCTCTCTGGGTTGAGTCTTGCTGTGTTATCCAGGTAGACTCTTGAATGCCTAGGCCCAAGCAGTCCTCCTGCCTCAGGCCCACAAGTAGCTGGTACTAGAAGGAACTACCAGCCTGCTGAGCTTTATATGGATTTCTACTTCCTGCTGTATCTATCAGGGTGTTGACACCGGTCCACACTAAAACATCTGTGGGTGACACACTGGCACACGAGTCCAACAGAGAGCACAGTAGAGGGCAGCTATTGCCAGTGGGCACATAGAAGGATAGTTTGAAAGCTCTTAGCCAGGCCATTCAAGGCTGTGTTCCTTTGCCAACTATAGCTGACCCATGTGGCCGACTTTGCTGCCCTCTCAGGTTCCTTCTGCCCCAGGCACCGCCCGTAGGGAGCCAGCCCGCTCTGAGCTCTCCCCACCCAGGTACCACTTGTGGGGGACCTAGACCAACTGCTTTGTTCTCCCTGACCTGGGGGTGAACAAGGACAGACAGGGAGTCAGTTTAACATGCAGGCAACCAGCAGCTCTTGCCCCCAGTGCAGCTAATCTCATCTTTATCACCCAAACATGAGTACAAGCAATCAAAGTAACACAAGATCCCTCTGTTTTTCAACATCCATTAGAACCTGCTCACGTAAACAACTTAACCCCAGCTGCCTTAATTTTTCCCTGGAACCTGCAGTCTGAAGCCAGGAAAAGGGAGAACTGCAGACTGACACACATTTGGACAGATCAAAGACAGAGGGGAATCTAGAGCCAGGGCTTCTAGGCTTCCTGTAGCTCACCCTGTGAGCTCCTCCGGTCACTTCCTTTCTGGAGGCAGGGCCCCTCCAGCAGAGACCCATAAGGAGACTCCGCATTTTTCAGAGTCACCGGGAAACAAACGAACCCTCCAGTCACATTGTCTCCATTTGCATTTTTATAACTCAGGCTGGTGTCCAAATTTCTCATACGTACTGGGAAATCATGTCATTTCCACTGTTTAGTGGAGCACACCACGGGTGTTATAAAACCGCTTTTCTCACTTAGCAGCTCTGGGCAGCAGAATAGACTCGTACTCCAGATCCCGGAATGGCAGAGATTCCTTGGGACAATTCCAGAAGGAGTTGTTAGCCCAATGAATAATACAGTAAGCACCATTCTGACCCTCTGAGCTGTGATAGTGCCATTTTCTATTGCTTTTCTCTCTTCTAAGGGAAGACATCCAACAAGGGACTTATTCATATTTTTAACTAGAATATAAACAGACTTTTCATGCCAGAGCGATTATAAACAGTGTATGTTAAAGAATGAACTGGCCTACTCTTACCCAAAGAAATACAGAAGAAAGCAAATTTGGGACCTGATTAGAAAATATTAATTTTCAAAAATGTTTTAAAGCCACAATATATTCAGGACACCCAATGCTGCAACAAAAGTATCTCACTGATATAATAATGGTAGCTTTGTAAATTCTTAATAGTTCTTCTGAGAGGCAATATGAGGACACCAAGGAAGAACTGTATTCATGATTTTTGAGAAGAAGTACACTAAAAATATGCATGAAAACAACATCAGCAATATCTGTTATAACAAAAAACACCACTAGGCTTAAGAAAATTGCTACACAGATTTTAATATGGCCCCACATTTGCCTCTTACACAGCTATAAGGATACTTATGAAGATTAAGTAGTAATATGGAGCAGTGTTTTGATAAATAAAATATAACAAGTTTCAGGCTAACATATGTATTATAATTATAGCTCTAAAATAAGGTTTATACTCATGTACAAGAGCCAGAAGGTATTGATCTAAAAATGGCTATAGTGGTTGGGGGTTTAGCTCAGTGGTTCCGCCACCTGCCTTGCAAGCACAAGTTCCCGAGTTCGATTCCTGATCCAGAAAATATAAATAAATAAATAAATAAATAAATAAATAAATAAATAAATAAATAAATAAATAAATAAATAAATAAATAAATAAATAAATAAATAAATAAATAAATAAATAAATAAATAAATAAATAAATAAAAATTAAAATGGCTATATAGTTTTGAGGAGGCACCCTGTTAAGCTTTAAATTATTTTTATGTTTATATGCCATTTTGTTACAATTAAATAAATGAATAAGTAGATCAATTTAAGAATGATTACTCTCATCACCAAATTTCTCCTTTAGCTGACGAGGAACTCTGCCTATCTCATGCAGTGATGTTTGCCAAAGCATTTATCTGGCACGTGCTAAGTGCTCTGTAAATATTTTTGGATTAGTCGCTGTCAGCCTCTCACAAGGGTTTAATAAATCACTGATAAAGACCTCTTGCTTTTGCAAATGTGTCTTTTGCCAGCACCTCCACGGTCTCCAAAAACACTTTTGTATATAAGCAGCTTTTGGAAACCAAGCATCTTCCCGTCTCCAGAGTTTCACTGGCAGGCAGGACAAAAATGTCCCATGGAGGCTGCCAGGGTGTCCAGCCCGCCAAGGTGGGCACAGCCTCCCTTTATCTGCAAGTTTCACCTTGGAGCAGATGATCACAGGGACACAGTAGAGAGCCCCTGGACCCTGGCTCATCTGGACATTGACTCTTCACACCAGAAGGTGGCAGCCTGCACACCTCCTCCTGGTGGTGTGGAACCCACACCTCCTGTGACACTTGGAGAGAGACTTGTTCACGCTCTGCAACCCAGTCCATCCTTGGCCGAAGTAGGCCAGGCTGAGGGTGTGACAAAGGTGGCCAGGGCTGGTGAGGCAGATGGTATCGACTGTTACGGTATTCACAGAAGCACCCAGGAAGTACTTCTTTGTCCTGCCACAGAGCGACACCCTTAGAAAGCCCAGCAGTTGGCACTGCCATCAAGAAAACAATTGCAAGTCGCATGATTCAGGTATCTTTGCATTTAGTAATGTCAAAGTCTATAAAGGAATTCTTTTCTGTGTGTTGCCTTCCTTTTGACTTTCAGCAGTTCATTCAGTTGAGCTCCTAGAAGGAAGAAAAGAAATTAAGAGTTCCTTTTTATTCCTTGTTACCAAATAAACAAAAACATAAGTAGCTGAGCATGGTGACGCACAACTGTAATACTAGCATTGTGGGAGGCTGAGGCAAAAAGATGGCGTGTTTGAGCCCAGCCTGGCAAACTTAGAAACGTACTGAGACCCTCTTTCAAAATAAAAAACAATACAGGTCTGGGGATGTAGCTCTGTGCAAAGGCCCTGGGTTCAGTCCCTGGTTCTGAATGAAAAAAAAAAAAAGTAAAAGAAATGCTTCCATGCCTGGTGGTACATGGCAGGGCTGAGCCTCCCTCCCCAGGCTCCCCGGCCATGGGTCCCCCAGGATACTTCTGATCCGCTGTGGAAAAGCCTGGCCTGTGGCTGGGGGCACTGTCCATGTTAGTACCAGCTGCAAAGTGTGTTTACACCTCCCCAGCTAAGACTGTGCTCCTGGAATGAGATGAGAGAAAGGGAGGGAGGTAGTTTATAACTGAACAGTAAGGAAAAGCAAAACTTCATAGAATGAATATAAGGAGTAGCACTGGGGAGATTTTATATTTGTACAAGCCGGAGTCTCTAAGAAGCCACCTACTCTAAATATTTGGTAAATTAGTAGATTGGAAGTTTGACAGATGTCGTCAGTTGCCTACGCTGCCCTTTCCCCTCTTTACTTTTTTTTTTGGTATCAGGGATTGAACTCGGGTCCTGGTGCTTGCAAGGCAGGCCACCAAACCGCTGAGCGAAATCCCCGGGCCCTCCCTCTTTACTTCTTAAAGTTGTGATTTTGTTCACGCTCTTCCTCTTCTGATGAGCAAATGCTTTGGGGAAGGTCGAGCCCAGAAGTGGACTGGACAGTGGAGCTGCTTCAACTCTAGGTTTCCCCAAGCCAGCGCTGCTGTCCCTTCCCTTGCCGAGTGATGACGTAGATCTGGCCAGTGAGGAGGAAGGGAGGTCCTCTGGGATGATTCCAACAAGACTTTCTTCGCTCGCACAAAGGGACAATCACAGGACTGTCCCCCTGGTTTCCGTGGTGGATGTCTTGTTTAAAACTAAAGCAAATATCTTGCAGCCCCAGAGGGAAAACAGAATCTCAGAGAAACCCATCAACCCTCAAGCTGCTGTCCCACCAGCCTGCTTGTCATCGTCTAATCCACTTTCGTTAGATTTCCTGGTATTTGCAAAGCTCCACTAGTGTGTAAGCTGTTTATTCACTATTATGTCTGCATTATCCTTAGCACTGTCTGGAACATAGTACAGAAATATTTGCTGAAGGGCAAATGAACGAAGAGTGTCCTCACTGATGTAAGAGGGTGTTAAATTTTCTGGTGATCCTAGTGTTAGCTTTTTCTAGTTTGTTCTGTTTTGTTTTAACATCCATTCACAGCAACCAACCTGTTGACTAGGGCTGCTGGCTCCAGGGCCTAGAGCTGTGGGAAGTGGCAGGCACACTGGATTTCAAACTAGCTCTGCCACTTGCCAATCAAGTACCCTCAGGCAAGTCACTAACCTTCCCAGAACATGCCTGTAATGTGGGCGCTGTGTGCACCCAGTGTTTCATAGGGTTTCTGTGCGTGATCAAGGAGAAGCAACCATGGACCAGACATGCAGGAGGTCCATGCACTTCCTTCTTGCATCTGCAGGTACTCAGGTGCTAATGCCTGAATGAAGTGGGCTGAGTCCCTGCTTGACCTTGAAAAGGACCTTGCGGGCCAGGGGAGGAGTCGGGTGTGTCAGCCAATCACCCAAGTAACCTATGTTAGTATCATTATGAGCAAAACAAACTGACGTCATACCCTCCCATGTGACAGTGGAGACAAGCACATTACCACCCTGGGATGCCCCCGCCAAATTGGTCCAACATGAACTGGCCACAAGGAAACACCAGAAAAACCCAACCTGAGGTACCTCTTATAAAATTACCATCCTGACATTTCAGAGATGATAATTGTCAGAATAGCTTAGCATGCCCAAAGCCCTAATTTGATGGGGGAGGTTATTCACAATCATGAAAAACAAAAAAAAGAAAGACCAAAGAACTGTTATACGTTGAAAGATATCAAAGAGACATGACAACTAAATGTGATGCATGACCCAAATCTTTCCTTTGTTATAAAAGACTTTATTGAGACAATTTCTAAAATCCGCAGATTAGATAATGGTAGGTATTAAAATTATTTTCCTAATTTTGATAATTATCTGTAATTACATGTGAAAATGTTCTTGGTTTTAGAGAACAAACACTCTGAAGGATAGATGGGAATAATGTCTGTAAATAACACACAGCAGTTTAGAAAAGTGAAATAAAACTGTAACTCTATGTTAAGACAAATACGGCAAAACATTAATACCTAGGCAATCAGGGTGAAAGATATACCAGAACTCTTTGTGCTATTCTCACAGCTTTTAAGTCTCAAAATTATGTCAAAAGTTACTTTTAAAAAGTTGAAATGAGACAGGCACAGTTGTACAAAATCTGTAGTCCCAAGACGCTGAATGAAGCAGGAGAATTACAAATTTAAGGCCAGTCTGGCCAACACAGTGAAATCCTGTCTCAAGGTAAAATTTTAATAGGG
The DNA here is from genome assembly GCF_012274545.1 of Fukomys damarensis. Classification (NCBI taxonomy): domain Eukaryota; kingdom Metazoa; phylum Chordata; class Mammalia; order Rodentia; family Bathyergidae; genus Fukomys; species Fukomys damarensis. The sequence goes on from NW_022900937.1 coordinate 15,465,845, forward strand.
CTGGGGTATAACTCAGTCGCACAGCATTCGCCTAGCCTGTGCTGAGTCCTGAGGGTGGGAAAAAAATTTTTTTAATTTAAAGAATTTAGAGCCAAGTTCTAAAGCAGGCTAGGATGTTATGGGTGGACAGGAGGTTAAAGGGAATTCATTCCAGACTGAGGAGGCACCCAGGAAGCCAGAGTAGCAGGTGAGAGGTGTCACAGCCATCCAGGCAGACAGCAGAGGGAAGGGCGTTTCAGGCAGTGTTCTGGAGCAGAGTGGGAGTATGAGAGGGCAGCTGCTAGCAGGCAGGAGGCTGAGGGCCGACGGTAGGTGGTAAAGATGGACGCCTCAGCTGGGGCCCATTGCAAAAGGCCTTGCACACTAGGAGGCACTGGGGCTGTGTCCTGTGCAAGACCCACGTGAGGGAGGCCACAGGTGACTGCTAGTAGGTCTGGGGGTGAGAGAAGACGACGCGAAGAGCTGTAATTGACGTCTGTTAGCTGGAGCTAGAAGGTGCCTTTCCACCGCTGGGAGGCAACGACAGGCTGGTTCCAGTGCTGGGATTCCAGTTTGCTGTGCCTGAGGGAGGCCGGGGAACAAGGGCTGATCAGCAAGGACAACCTCTGGGCGGGCTTGGGAGGTGGGGCAGATGGAGCTGTGTACAGCCGTGGCCTTCTCTGCACATGCAGAAAACCAGCTGCGTGTTACCATCTTGGCCAGTTGGGGGTTCATCCAGTCATCCAAGGACTGACTTCCCAAGATTTCAATATGTCAGCCACATATAAAGAGCTACAGCCAGGCCTGCCATGATTTCACCTCAGGAGGCCTAAAGCCTGGTCATAAATTTGGCTCTTTTATCGTGTACAGCCCTCAGGCATTGTAAAGCAAATTGAGGCAATCCATTCATCTGACCCTCAACAAATATTTGCCCAGTGCTGCCGTGTGTTTAAGAGGCTCAGGTGAGTGGAAAAGGGGAAGCAGGTACGGTGGGAAAGCATGGCTTTTATATTATCCTGAGAGCGCCTTATCTCACCGGGGTTGCACTCGGTACAACCACATTAGATAGGGATTCATTTCTCATCAATTCTGAGAAGGACGGCTGGGGATGTAGCTCAGCAGTTCTGCCGCCTGCCTTGAAAGCGCAAAGTCCCTGGTCTGATACCCGGTATCAAAAAACAAAAATCTGAACAGGAAATGGCACCTTGAAGCCTTCCTAGCTTCCGGAAGATGCAGGCATGGTGTAAAGGAGCACTGTGCGCAGTGTGTGAAGAAGCCTCACAAAGCAAGATGAGTCCCGTGCAGCCTGGGGATTCTCCCCAAGGCCCCGGCAGTTTCGCCTTAGCAGTTCACAGTTGTGGTGATGAGGATGATTATGGCGGTGGTGACGAAGACACGCACGCCTGCTATGCTGGCCACTTGGCAAATCACTTGCTTTAACTTCTCTCCAACCCCAAACACAGCCCTGCGAGGTGGATTTTTTTTTTTTCCATTAAGTTTACTGGTACATTCAGAGCAAACAGTATAGTTACATTTATCATTGGGATCTCGTACCTTTACATGATATATCTTGGCACCCTTCCCTGTTTACAAAGACTTTGTTTACGTTTTTTCACATTGTTTTCTTTTCCCTTATTTCCTTTCTCCTCCCCTTCCCACTTCCCCTTTAGCCGTTTTCTTCTCATTTCACACTCCCAGTTACACCATTTGAACTTTATTTGCAGTTTTACTTTTTCACAACAGAGTAGGTAGATTTCTTACACGAAGGGAATTAGGGTTTGGAGAGACTGGGTTTGTCCAGAGCCCCACCACTACTTAGGATCTGAACTCAGATCTTCCTGTCTATAAGGTTGTGCCCTCTCCCATGCTCCAAAATGGGAAAGACATTTGAGGTGAATGAGCCAAAGCAGCCCAAGGCTCATTGGATCTCAAACGGCAGCATGCAGCAGAGTCACCTGGAGGGCGATCAGAACTCAGATTGCAGCCGCCTCAGAGAGGCTCATTCCCCTGCACTGAGATGGGGCCTGCTAATCTGCGTGTCCAGCAAACCCAGATTTGCTACAAACGCTGCTGGTTCTGAGGCCTTACTCTGAGATCCTCTGCTTTCTGTTAGCAGCCAGGGACTCTCCTGCTTCCCCCGGCTCTTTCTGCCCATTTGGGCTTTTCTACTCTTCTTTCTGTCGCGGATTGCCTTGGGCAACTCGGTCTGCGACTACAGGGGCCTGAACTGGCGACGCGTGAGCAAAGAGGCACACACTTGATACACAAGGAGTTTACTTTAGTTCCTCATCTCCGGATCTCTACCCCGCTCTGCTCTCTGCGCCCGGAAGGGGTGGCAACATATATACCATAATGCAACCAATCAGCATACAGAGAACAGATTATTACCTTATAAGGATACATCAAACACCCACGGGAACATATCATGTGATCTACAGGAAAACTAAACCTAATACAAAATGGCTTCATAGGCTATATCATAAAATGGCGGAGGGGCGGATCTATAGTTCTCCACACTTTCTACCTGCTTCTCTTTCACTGAGTCTGCCCAGGACTGCAGGCTCTGCCCTCACTTGTTTCCTGGCTAGGGTCACTGCTCCCTCTAGCCGCAGGGTCATCACAGATCCTCTTGGGTTTCCGTTTACTCTGAGCCTCTCTGTGGGCTGTGCTCTCCCTTTGTCACACGTGGCTGTGAACTCTCTTGGCCCTTGACACCTTCTCTTACCTGCCGGACTTTGGACTGGGAATGAGAAATCTTTTCTAGGGTAATGAGAGTTAAAGAATCAACACCGTGAGTTGGAAAGATAAGCTTTGTAGCAACTTGGTGACCTTCCTAAATTACATTTCACAAGGGAGCCTAGCAGACATTGAGACTTGGAAGAGGTCGTGTGGAGAAGAAGAAGGGGAGGAAACTAACACTTACTGAGATTGTGTCATGTGTCAGACACACAGCCTGGGACTTACTATGTGTGTGGCGTTCCCACCCTGAATGGGAACGGCAGTCATTGTAGCTGATGAGAAAACAGATTCCAAGGTCAGTGATGAGTCATGTTCGCACCCCTGGTTACTGGTAGAAACAGGATTTCAACCAGCTTTGCTTGTGTTATTTTCTCAATCACAGACTGAACCATGTATTAGGCTTTGGGCCAGGCGTTAGGCTCACAGTGTGGCTTTAATAAAACAGCCTGAGTCGTCATTCCAGGGTCAGCGCCTTCGAAGCCAATGTGGGTCCATTTGGAGCAGCTGTTGTGGGCGGTGGGAGGAACTGGTCAAGTACTAGTGAGAAGGCCCAAGTGCCAGGAGTAGGCCCAGGAGAGCAGGACTCCAGGATCTCAAAAGGAAGATAGCAGCAGTTGGAGGCCTCCCTCAGACAAAGCCTGCCCAGGCTGCTCTCAAGAGCCACAGCCCACCTTCCTTCTCAGGTTTGTCCCCTGCCTTCCCTTTTAATCAAGGGCCAGCTTGCTGCCCAGCATAGTCCTAGGTATTGACATTGCTTTTATGATTACTTTTTTACTTTTAAAATAAAGCCTCCTTGTGTCCAAAGAGCTCCCAACTCAGATACAGGTGCAAGCAGCCAACTGAACACCGTATAATTTTTAACATGATGGGTGGTAACTTACAGCCCCAGTCTGCATACACATAGGACATCCAGGGCACCTCGCAGGGACATTGTCACAGGTGGGAGAGGAAGGGTGCAGTGCTGAGTTATATTCTGCCCTTGCGCACCTGACCTCTTGTGCACCCTTGGCACAGCCCCAGGGACTCCAGCAGAGGAGTGAGCAAGACTTCCTGGGTGTGCATTAGGATCTCCTTGTGCAGAGAAGGGGCCGGGAGGCAAGGAGGTCTCTGCAGGTGGAGGGGTGTCCAGGCAAGGGCTGTGCCCCTGAGCCACATCCCCTGTCTTACAATTTTAGCTTTATCAGGAGGAGACCAGGGGTTGAGACTGGACACTTGGGCATTTCCACTCCAATCTGCAAAGCTCCAACTTTTTAACATCCGTCCTCTTATGACAGCTCCCTCCAGAAAAGCCAGTGTGTCTAAATCCCCAACATCTCGGGTGGAGGACAGCTTACTCAGGAACAAAGATCTCTTTTTCCTGTCTGTCTCTATCTATCTTCCCCTCCCTTCCCATCTTTCTTCCTGAGTGACTATTTTCCAAGAGCCAATCATGTAATGACCATGAGAGACCAGGGACAATGACGAAGGAGCTATAAACTGCAAATGTCATCCGTCCTCCCTGAGTCAGGGAATGAAAATCTCAGCCTGGAATCAATGAGAAACTGAGCAGGAAGCCAGAGCGGGAGGAGATTTCAGTGTGTGTCATAACTAGTGAAGCGTGAGAGAGCAAGTTCTGGGCTGAGATCTAGCAGCTCAGGAGCCAGAGCAGGGAGCACATGGAAGGACCTGCAGAAGAAGCGTGGACATTCATTAGCTGGGTGTGAGGGGAGGGGGTGAGAACACTCAGCAGCCTGGGGCGGGGGGAGTCAGTCACGGAAGGGGATCTGGAAGGCGGGGCAGCAGCACCCCCAGCCCAACACCAGTGTGGATGTGGCTGTCCTCCAGCGTCCTCCAAGGTGCGTCCTTGGAGATGCCTCTTCAGTGGACCTCCCAGCAGAAGCAGGTGGGCCCTGGCCGTCCCTCTCCTCACAGCACCAGATGATGATGACACAGGCAGGAGAAGCCCCGGGAAAGTTATGAGAGCCAGAATGCACCCTCCCTCTCCCTCACCACCTCCTGTCTCCCCTCCACATGCTCAAGTGCACCCCGTGTGGCCAGGCACAGGGCCCCCAGGCAGAGGAGCAAAGAGCCTTGGAGAAGGAAGGACATTGATGTTATAAACTGCACAGGGATGCAGATTTTAATAACGAAGGAACTAGAAACCTGGAAAATGTTAGAGAAACCCAAATTGTTGGCTCTAAGCTGAGTGTGGAGGAGCACACCTGTAATCTTGGCACTGTGAGAGGCCAAAGCAGAAGGATCGCAAGTTTGAGTCCCACCTGGCCAACTTAGCAAGACACCGTCTCAAAAGAAAAACAGAGATGTAGCTCAGTGGGGGAGCACCTCTGGGTTTGGCAATCCACAATGCCTCCCACCGCCTGAAAAGTGTTGGCCCTAACCCTACGGAGAGAGGGGTCCATGCCCAGAAAGTTGGTACAGTAGTGGGAATGAGGTCAGTTCCCATTTGCCCACCCACACAAGAGAGTCACATTCAGACAAACTCACCATTCTATCATCACAACAACATTCAGAGTGATTTTGTTTTTTAATTGAGGTGAAGTTAATATTGCATAGGATTCACCACTGAAAATATAAAACTCAGAGACATTTATAGCCTTCACAAGGTCGTTCAGCCACCACCTTTGTTAAGCTCTAAAACCTTTCCATTCCCTTCTGGTAGTTTGATGTCCACGTTACCAGTGAGCTCTTAAGGCTCAGGAAAGAGAAGGGACTGATTGAAGGTCACGGTGTTAGGGTCAAAGTTGAACCCAGCTCCTCTAACTGCCATGGAAGGAGGGAGCAGATGCTTCAGACTTTTTCGAGAGCCTCTGAGCTGCTTTCCTGGCCTCTTTCCACCCCTGCCGCAGTGTCTCACACACAGACTCATCTGCTACAGCCAGACTCCCAGGTGGACCCTCCTCAGCCTCCCAGTGGGTCCTCATTAGCATCCAAGTGCTGTCTGAGCGCCATTTCTGTAACAGGAATGGAACTTTCGAGTCGGTGTAATCACAGGCAACTTGCTCCTCGAAGCACAGGTACCATGGGAAATCCTCTCATATCCTGGCTTTGACACCTCCCGGCTAGCCTGATCCTGGCTCTGCCTCCCCTGTGTTGCCGGCAGCAGTTTCCCTGCCGCGTTTGCCCTTCAGAATTCTCAAGTGGGATCCAACACAGCTCTGCAAACTGCAGGTGTTACCTGGGGAACCTCCTCCTTGACTTGAGGGGAGGGACGGCCCACTCCCCTCTCTCCACTATGATTGGCTAAGTTATTTTAAGGCCAAATAATAGCTGCAGTGCAGACATTAAACCTCTCGGTGCTCGTACACCTTCCTTGAAAAGATGCTCATGATCTATTGTTAGATGCCGAAGGTAAAATCCTATATGTTGCATAATTCTGTTATGCATAGAATCTATGTTATGCAGAAGGCCATACATATCCTCTGAGTGCATGAATATGTTTTCACAAGGAAAAGCCTGAAAAGCTATATTGTTAATGTTAACATGATAATGTTGGCCTTCTCTATTTAGTGTGATTTAGAGTGTCTTTCTCCTTCTGCTTATTTTCGTAGTTGCTGTTTCTTTCTATAAAATGTGGCACTGGGCTGGGATGTAGCTTAGTGGCTCCGCGCCTGCCTGGCAAGGGCAAGGTCCTGAGTTTCATCCCCAGTACCACTAAAAAAAAAAAAAAAAAAAA
>NW_022900937.1:15472347-15498744 GCF_012274545.1 Fukomys damarensis
CAAAAAAAAAAAAAAAAAAAAAAAGTGGCACATAGAAGAAAAGAGGAAAGAATTTCTGTCGTGCTTTGTTTCCCTCCTCAGTTCAGCTTCATAGCACAAATTGTATGTATGTTTGAGATATGACAAAAAACAATGAATGTTAAAATTTTAATGTTATTACAGTAGAAGACACATTGCCAGCGATCCCCTCCAAGTGGCACCCCACAGTTCCAGCATAGCATCGCATCCTTCCTGCCACCCTCTGGGAATGCGCTTTTGTGAGTCTTTAGTTGTACTTCTACGGTTGCTTCAATGTCCTGAATTGATTTGAAATGTTTACCTTTCCTGGTCTATTTTTACCTTGGGGAAGCGCCGGAAGTTGTGTGTGCCAGATCCGGAGTTTAAGGTAGATGAGGACGTACCTTTTTTTTTTTTTTTTTTTTTTTTTTTTTTTTGTACCAGGGATTGAACTCCAGTCATTGATCTTGCAAGGCAGGTGGCAGAACCACTGAGCTGAATGCCCAGCCCCCATGTTTTTATGAGCCTGACTTTCCATTTGAATGCACTTGGCCGCAGAATTCACCATATTTTTGTGAGTGTGTGAGTGTGTGTGTGTGTGTGTGTGGTTTTTTTCGAGACAGGGTCTAGTCTATATTTCAGGCTATCCTTGAACTAACTGTGTAGCCCGGCCTGGCCTAGAACTCACGGTGATCCTCCTGCCTCAGCCTTCCAAGTGCTGGGAGTAGAGGCGTGTGCCACTATACCTGGATTCACCATATTTTTTTAATTACAATTCCTAGTGACAGTCACGGAAGAGGCCTTCCAGAACTGCTTCAAAAATGGCAAGAACGATAGGATGTATGTTGGAAGAGAGAGGGAGCGTTTTGAGGGGTAATTAATGACAATATGTCTTTTTCTGTAATAAATTGTTTTAATATCAATACTATTTTGATCATCCCTTGTATATCTGTATCCTCCTCACCTTCAGGATGTGGATTTCATCTTGTTTTGCCTTCTCCGTGATCTCTCTGTGATGCACTCAGGAATTAATTAGCTAGCTGAAGAGTAAACTCCAGGGACCTCCCAGTCCTGGGTTCCCAACTTCCTGCCAAGGCCTCCGTGTCTGTGAGTGACACAGGGGTGGCCACAGCACCTGCGACTGCTGGATTTCTGTCCTGCACTCCAAGGCCAGTGTTGGAGGAGGATGAGTGAGGCCACAGGCGACTCTCCTGTGCGCGGGTTCCTTCTCGATGTGATTGCCTTATACGAGGCAGGTGTTTCATCGCCAGGGCAACCAGGGCAGGATGTACAGATATCCACAGAGAAGCACCACTTTGAATTTGACTTTCTTTTGTTAAACTCCCACCAGACTCGAATTTGTGGTTGTAAGAATGTGAAATTCTTCCATTCTGCTGGGGTTTTCTTCTTCGTCTTCTTTTATCTCTTTCCAAGGTCTGGTTGACATGTAGCATTAGTCCTTCCTGCAGTTTATTAGCATAACTAGTTTTATTTTTTCCAGCTCACCCTCATGCCTTTTTTTTTTTTGTTCCCCGTCTTATGATCCACATTGCTCACTGAAAACAGATGAGTATATTTTTGAACGTATATCAGAAACCAACTGGAATGTCAGAAATCGGAAACTTCCATCAGAGAAAATGCTTAAGGGGACTGACTGCGTTAATGACTGTTGGCGCCCCTCCACCTCCTTGCGATCTGCTTCTTCCCCTCAGTTTCTCTTCCCGCCTCAGTTCCCTTCCACCGAGGTGTGAGAGGAGGTTTGTCCCTCTCCCCGGTGACACAGGTCTCATCAGTTCCTCGATTCTTCCCGTCACATCCCATCGCTTGCCCCAGTTAAAACATCCGCTAATTAGGCTCTATTTTTGGAAGTATGTCACTGGCGAAGTGGTTTCCTGGGAGTTGAGCCAGAGCCCTTTAAACACACTTGCCCTGCCCAGCCCTGAGACTTAGTTGTTGAGATAAATGAATTGAAACGCGTGAGGCTGAGGCAGGAGGATCACCACAGCTGGATGGCGTAGTCACTTAGACTTGCAGAGATCCTGTTTCAAAAGAAAAAATAAAATGAGCTCTGGATATAGCTCAGTGTGAAAAGAGATCTAACTGGACAGAATCCAGCTTCGTTTGATGAACAAGCGATGTAGCAGCTACACACCCCTCAGCCACAACCTGCCTGGTCCTGGGAGTCAGGGGAGGAAGCCACGGCCCAGGGCCCTTCTGTTGGGCCAAGTAATTCCCTGCTTAGTTCATTGTTCTGTGGAGATTCACATTGGTCTCACATGGTCACTACCTTTTTATAGGAGTTAAAAATATGTAATTTTTCTATTTAGTGAAAAATTTAAAAAAGTAGTTTCTACTCTCAAGGAACCCCCAGTCTTGGGGTGTGGGTGGAAATCACACCCCTCTTCCCTCCGTGGTTCAACCCACCAAGAAACGGACTCAGGAGTGAGATCGGCTCAAAGCATCGGCTTATTACTCACAAAACCGGATGGGAGATTGTGGAGTGTCCCCTTGGCCTGGCTGGGTGTGTGCAAACCAGGGAGTCCCTGCTGGCCTGGCCCTTCCTGCCTAGTGGAGAAGGGGAAGGACAGAAAGCCTAAAAGGACAGGTAGACCTGGGACCTTCCTTCTGGGGACATGGAGAGAAGGTCCCCTGGCTGAAGACCCTGAGACCCAAGTTGCGGGGCAGGAGGTCCAGAGCCAGTGAGCTGCCCACAGAGATCTCCTGCAGCTGCAGTGTGATGGAAGGGTCCTGCGGCTCTGCAAGGCAGATGGGGGATGTGGATTAGAAGACACTAAGGGAGCATTGACATTGTTAAGCTGGGGACCCTGACCATCAGGGGTCCAGAGCCCCACGGGACAGGCTTGGCCCTGCTCTGCATGCCAAGGCTGTGTTACCCAAAAGTCAGGGCATGGTGAGCCAAGTGAGGTGGGGCCGGAAGGGGTAGTTGCAGGGCGTGGGCTGGTTAGGAGCATGGAGAACCTTTTGACTGTGGTCTCCCCGGGTGTTGGAGTATCAATTCCAGCTACTGGTTTCTGGGCAAGCACAAGGTGACACAGGAAGCTCTGTCCACCTGACCCTCAGGAGGACAAGGCTGGGCTGTATGACCATCAGGTGACTTGGGTTTGTGACCTGACTGCCTGGCCCAGATGCTTGATTTGGAGCAGGAGGAGAAGTCACATTCAGGGAGCACTGGGTCCTGCATATCAGGGTCCTGCTTTGATTGTGTTTAATCTCAGCCCTGTGAGGTGGGCATTAATATGGCCAATTCACAGGTGAGGGAGGAGCTCGAGGGTCAGGGAGGGTAAGAGCTTACCCAAAGTCATGCAGAGGTTAGGAGTTGACATTGTGACATTAAAATTTAGATCTCTTCACCCTCAAAGCCATGCCTTTGCATTTTACTGCCTACCCTCTCCAGGCCTCAGTTTACCCTTCTGTAAAATGGGAACAACATCTGCAGATTTGTTGTGAGAACTGACTGTATAGCCTAGGACAGCGGTTGACTCTCCCCTCCCCTTCCTTCCCAGTGCCAGGCTGCACCCCTGCGGTACCCATGTGCATCTTTCTGGGTTTGGCTGTACTCAGTTAATCACAACAAGGGCTAGACCTTGACTTGTATATACTTTGAGCTACATAGTTTGTTTCATATCATTTATTGGCTCGCATTTCTTTTATTTCTTTATTTATATATATATTTTTGGTACCGGGGATCAAACTTGGGACCTTGCGCTTGTGAGGCAGAATCCCTGAGCTAAATCCCCAGCCCTGGTTTATATTTCTGATCATTACATTTTTCTCTTCACCCAGAAGCTGTAGGGGCTGCCCACCTCTCTCCTTGCTTCTTCTCTGTTGCTCTCGGCTCTCCTGAGGTTCACACCTTTGAGGGATTCAAAGCCAGCTGTTTACCACTAGCAGTAACTGTAAGAAACCAGCCTGGAACCACAGAGCAATGAGCTCCAGGGAAAGAAACACCCCAGCCTTCCAGAAGGGACCCTACCGCTGTGCTGTCCTCTGTCAGGTGGGAGATCTGGGGCTTGGCTGGGGTGCCTTTAAGGGGTCAGTGGCTCCTCTGTCTGCCAGGCTGCTTTATAGCCTGCCCTTTCAGTAGGGTTTGGGTTCTGTTCAACTCAATGTGATTCCTTTCAACATTGTACCAGGAGCTTAGTTTAGTTGTGCAGTCCCCAGTGTAGGGGACTGAATCATCAGAGGTTTTACTCCTTATAGATGGACAGGTACCTATACCCTGACACCAGGTAGTCCCACTCCTGGGTACACACCCTCAGGAAGTGGCTCTCAAAATTCTTGCTTTCCAGACTCTTACACTCCTAAAAGTTATCAGAAACCCCAAAGAGCTTTTGTTTACATACGTTATAGCCATCAGAAAGCCAAGTTACTATGAATTCAAGACCTTAATCGACACTTGTGATTCATTAAATGGGCAGCACCTCATTTTATAAAGCAGAATGTGTGTTCCTATGAACTTCACTCTACAGACAAAAAAGGAAAATAAACAAGCAGATAGGTCCTTTCAAATTTACTTTTCTTGTGAAGGTCAAAGCAGAGAGAACTTCCCTAGTATGCCAGTTAAAACTGGTATTTTCTGAGATTTGCCTATTCTCTTTCTTTCTTTCTTTCCTGATTTCTTAGAACATCTGATAAACCTTACTTTTTCTACTTTAGTTTTGGCTTGTAATAAACAACCTTGCCATGAGTGACTCCATTTTGATTTTGTCTATTGGGCAATAATGCAAGGAGCTCAGTCCAACCAGTGGCCTCCTAAAATTTCATTTTGCACATCTATCAAAATGTGATACATTAGAAATTAAAAGTGAAGGGCCAGGGCCAGGGATGTAGCTCAGTGGCACCATGCCTGCCTGGCAAGTGCAGGGTCCTGAGTTTGATTCCTAGTATGAAAGAAAGAAAGAGGGGGGGGAAGAAGGGAGGAAGAACTTAAAACTGAAAAATAAATATAATATTTGTTAATCAATTTAAAAATAAAAGTAGGGCCAGGGACTTAGCTCAGTGGTTCCACCACCTGCCTTGCAAGTGCAAGGACCCGAGTTCGATCCCCGGTACCAAAAAAATAAATAAATAAATAAATAAATAAATAATCAGTGGTTCCACCACCTGCCTTGCAAGTGCAAGGACCCGAGTTCGATCCCCGGTACCAAAAAAATAAATAAATAAATAAATAAATAAATAAATAAATAAATAAATAAATAAATAAATAAAAGTAAACATAACACGTTAACACAATATATTTTATGAAAAACAATTTTATATTTCAATTTAGGACAATAAATGGAATTGTTTTACACTTTGCAAATCTCTGTTGTCTAGTCTGCTACAAGACAACTGGAATCTCTACTTGTATTTAAATATTGCCATATGTTGTTTTGGATGAAGTGAGGAAAATCCAGCCTCACATAAAACCATAATTGGAAGAGAGAGGAATATTTTAATAGTCTTTTTGCAATAATTATGGATGTGTCATGCAACCTCTAGAAAATTCCACAGCGTACACCTGACAGAATGAGTGACTATTATTATAAAAATAATTTGAACCTTGCGAACTCTGTGAAAGAGCCTGGGGAACCCCTGTGGATCCTCGTATCTTACTTTTAAAACTGCTGTCTCCGTGACCTTCTTGCATATAGTATAAGATTGTGCATCGTAGACTTACTTAAGACAGGGAAATACAGAAAAAAAACCAAATATTGGCAAGCATCCACAGTATGCATAAATGAATCATGGTTCATTCATACAGTTTAACTGCAGTGAAAATCGACTCTTCTCCCCACCTTTGCACATGAAAAGTTTATGTATTAATAGCGTCCTTGAGCTTTGACTGAGTAATCCATTGACTGGTGTACACTAGAGTATTAACTAAAGCTCGGTGCAGCGAAGGATCAATGAATGAACACGCCAAGAACCTATGAATGGAGGGGCAAAGACAGAGCCACTTAACTTCCTGTTGTGACTTATGTCTTGTCAACCTCTTCCTCAGCTGGAGCCGTTTCATATTCTGAAGCATTCGACATTGGGCTAATGATTAGAAAATAGAACTTCCTGTTTTAAATGATGTTTACGCTGCCGCAAAATACTTTGCAAACAGTAGGATTTGATAAACACAAGTCCACGCAGAATCCAGCGAATTTATAAAGGACCCTTGGAAACTTGGAAGCACAAATCTCAAACAAGTACATTATGTACTTAAAACTGGGATTTCTTTGCTGGAGTACAAACATTTCAAGGCAAAATATTTGTATACTTGTGATCCCTGGTCAGGAAGGAAAAAGGAACAATGAAGAAATCCACAGAAGCCAAGTAGGTCACTGAAATTACTCATATGTGTGCGTAATCCTGAAGGCTGTAGGTTCTGTGGATGGAATTGTTTTGCAAGGGCTCCACCCGCCACCGCCACCACCCCACCCACATGCACACCTGCCCACATGAGTGGCTGTCCCATACCAAGGTGCCGATCGCATCGTCACAGTGGCCAAAGATGACTGAGTTAGGCAGGACCTCCCGTAGGACGTGTGCCTCTGTACTTCAAGCAGACACCTGCGTCCAGAGGCTCTTCCCCAGCCTCCTTAGCCGATTTTGTACATATTCCACTATTGGACTATGTTATTGCAGTTTGGAGATACTAAATAGTAACAGTTTCCCCCAAACTGTTCCCATTTTCTAGCGTTCCTGTATTGCCAACACCACCCCCAGAGCTCTTCCTTCCTTTGCCGAACTGGTGCAGATAACCAGATGCCAGCTCACTATGGGGAGGCTGTAGCTTCTTCTCAGGAGAAACTCACCTAAAGAAAGGCTGGAAAGAGAAACACTTGAAGTCACCGAAGTGAACAGTGAGATTTCTGGCTGGTTACCTTGCAGTGAAGGCTTTTGATCAATAATCCTACATTCCTTCATTCCTTTACATTCTCTCTCACACATAGATTTGTCAGTTTTTTTTAATATGAGACTCTTAATTAAAATCCACCCAAAATGACAAAGCTGAAGAAAGTGTCTAATTTAAAAGACGACCATTAGAACAAATAGGCCAAGCACAGTGCTGCACACCTGTAATCTCAACTACTTAGGAGGCTGAGACAGGAAGATCAAAGTTCAAGGCCAGCCTGGGCAACTTGGCAAGACCCTATCTCAAAACAAAAAATAAAGAGGAGCTGGGCATGGCGACACATGCTTATAACCACAGCACTCTGGGAAGTTGAGGCAGGAGGATTAGAAGTTCAGGCCTGACCTGGGCAACTTAGTGACCCTGTGAAACCTTGTCTCGAAATAAAATTGTTAAAGAACAATCTGGAAATGTAGCTCTGTGCAAAGGTTCTGGGTTCAATGCATAGGACTGCAAAAAAATAAGCAAATGAAAATGAACTCAGAGAAAGTAGAAATACATAGAGAAGAGGAGAAGAAAGAGATACCCTATAGTTAATCCTGGAGAGAAAAAGACAAAAGAATGCATCCGTGAAACAAGAGCAGGATGCTGTAAAAGAGCATTCAGAAAACAAAGGTAATAGCATCTGGACAGCTGTGACTTGCATTTACAAGGCAAAATAGTATAAACACCAAACATTGGTGATTGTTCTAGCCACACGGCAAAGACAGGAAGAAAGAAAGAAAGACTGGCAAGGACTGGGTGAGGAGCATAAAGAGCTAAATCCTCAGTCAGGAAATAATGTCTAAAACTGAGAAGTCATAATAAAGAAATGAAAACATACTAATGTTAGTACATGCGTCCATATCAGAAGAATAAGAAAGGTAGAAATGTGCCTCTGGAGAGTGGAAAATAGAGGAATTGTTTTTCATGCTGGATGTACAGAACTACTTGATTCTTTAAATAATGCCATGAGTGACTTCGATTAATAAATAACAAAATTTTTAAAATTATAAAACTAAAATAAATATTAATATTCCCAGCATGTAAAAATGACCCTCAAAGCCTTTAAAGATAGTTGCTTTGCAAAGTCATAGTCATAAATCCATAATAAAAGGTAAACACTGAAAATCAGTTTCACTGAAAATCTTGTGACGCAGCTGCATGTGGAACCCAGGAAGGTGGCAAGTGTGTGTGAGCGTGCAATAGTATGCAGACAGTGCTGGCCTTTGGTGTGCACCCATTATTTCGCAAGTGTGAGAATTCCCTTTAGAGTAAAAAGAAAGCAGAGAAAAAATATAGATGCATATTCAAGTTCCAAAGTTCCTATTAGGATAATCACCTTTAGATAAGACTAAAATTCCTGAATACTGTATCCACGAAACTTCTGTCCTTACACGAGGGATAGATGTACTGCATACCTATAGAGGGTTAGTATTGCAAGCTGTTGGCTTTGATTCTTTTTAAAACTGATCTGTGAGAAATGAGACAGTAGGGCTGGAGATTTAGCTCAGTGGCACCAGCGCCTGCCTGGCAAGTGCAAGGTCCTGAGTCTGATCCCTGATTCCACCAAAAAAAAGAAAGAAAATAGGTTGAACACCAAAATATATCATGTAGAGGTACAAGATCCCAATGACAAATGTAACTGTATTGTTTGCTTTAAATGTACCAATAAAAAATGGGGAAAAAAAAGAAAAGAGGTTGAACACAAAGCCATAATTCAAACTGGTATTTCCATTCAGGCAAAAAACTCAACAGAACGTGACTTAATGTTGAAATCAGATGTTTAGCATTCTTTTGCTTCATCCTTGAAAAATTATTCAGGAAGCAGAAGTTGAGAAAAATCTATATTTTGGTAGTTCGTCCTGAATCAATATCTGACTTCTCACACATCAAGGAATTTCACTCTTCCTTTACTATATTTTGACTTCCAAAAGATACTTTGAATTTGGAAGTATTTACATGGATGACTTCATAAAAGTGAGTGAAGACTTACACTAACAAATAAAATACTACTAGGTAAGAAACAAGGCAGATAAACCAATGAGGAAAAATGCAGGAATAGACTCAAGTGTATATGAGAAAGTAATACTTAATAAAGTTGGCCTTTCAAACTAAAGGAAAAAGCAAGGGCTATTCAGTAAATGGTATCAATATGATTGGCTAAACACTTTTCATCTGAGAAAAACATTTTAAATTATATTTCTACTTCATTCCTTACTCTAAAACAAGTTCCAGATGAGTAAAAGTCTAAATTTCAAACATGAAACCATGAAAACATAGGAAGAAGATATCACTGAATATTTTTACAATCTCAGAATGAAGAAATTCTGTTTAAGCATGCGAAGAAATACATGAGCCGTAAGACAAAAATAGATAAATTTGAGTATATAAAACTTTAAAAGTTTCTGAGCAATATAAGCATATAAACAAAGGTAAAGCCAAACTAATGAAAATCATTGCCACATATATGATAGGTGATTGCCTATGACAGGTAACATACACGACAGGTAATTTCCTTAATATGCAAAGAGTTCTTACAAGTCAGTAAAAGCCAGATTATATTACATCATTCAAAGTCCACTTAGGAAAAGAGAAATCATACTAGGGATCATAAGCAGGGGGGTTTAATGCATAGACCTGCTTATGTAGATGTCGAAGGGCAGCGAGAGAACACTGAGATACCAAACATTCATAGCAGCTGGGAGTAGCTATGGTGCCTGTTCTAGAGCAGGGTGTTACCGGGGGAGTTATAAGAACCTAAGAGGGAAGAGGTGGTCTCCAGGAGCCTAATGCTCTGCTCCCAGCCTCTGGGGAGCTACACTGAGGGCCCAGTGTTGGATGCCTTAAAAAATATCTGGGCTCTGAAAGGCACGGGGAACAGAGAGCAAATCCCTCTCCCCCTCTGCTTTCCGTGCCCTGCCAGTAGTTTCCATCCCCGAACCTAATAGGAAACCTGCCCTGAAGGAGTCCTAGCATCAAAAAGCAAAATATAAAAGGATGAGCTTGGAGCTGAAAGAAAATAAGAGAACAAACCACACACCAAGAAAAGGGGTCAGAGACCATGGCCATGAGTATCGACATCGAGTTGCTTCTTCTTTGGTAACAAACTGAGTTCCAGCAAGGATGTCACTTATGCACAGATCATGTTGAGTCCTGAACAGAGCTCGGCAGAGAAGCTGGTTCCCCTTTTCATAATTCGCTGAATCCCACAACCTCCCACTATATGCCTTCATGCTCATGGCTGATGCACCCCAAAGTAGCCATGGCAACCCCAGGACTGGGGCTGTAGAAGAGTCAAGCACCATTAAGCAAATTGGAAATGTGTACTTCCTCTGGCATGAAAATGAAAGCATTTCTAAAGGCACCATGAGGGCACTGGGTAAGCTGGCAGCGGCTCCCACATCTGCACAGACCCCATCCACAGGGCCCTTATTATCTCTCCTTGGAGGGAGGGCCAACTGGCCTCAGAATGCCCCTCTGTTCACATAGGTTGATATTGGCAAGTGGAAGAGTAGGGAAAGCAGTAGGAAACACTAAGCTTCACGTTACAGCAAGGGTCTCCAGAGCTCTGCAGAGACGGGCTTTGGCATATTCCGTGTATGTACTGTATTGGTTTTCTATTGGGACTGTAACAAATTACCACGAACTCCAAGCAACACACATTTATTATTTTGCAGTTCTGTAGGTCAAAAGTTTGACACTGGACTAAGCTGACTAGAATCAAAGTGTGGGCAGGGCTGTGTCCCCTTCCGGAAGCTCTAGGAAAGAAGGCTCACTGCCTTTTCCAGCTTGGCTCTTGGCCGTTTGTCTTCAAATCCAGCCGTGGTGTCTCGCTCCAACCAGCCTTCCATAATCCCATACCCTCTGGCTCTATTCTGCCCCCTTCTTTCACTTTTAAGGACCTTTGTAATTGCCTTGGTTTTCCCAAAATAATCCAAGATTGTCTCCGTGTTTTAAACTCATCTGATGAGCAAACTCACTTCCACCTGCAATCCAAACTGACCTTTGCCAAGTAACCTCACACTTTCTAGAATTAGGTAGTGAGCTTATGTAGGAGGCCAGTAGTCTCTGTACCACAGCAGGGACAGTCACAACTTGCACAAATTCTTCAGCATCCAGAAGGACCCAGCATCCCAGTGTTTTGCGGGGTGGAAAGGCAGCTTTCGGTAATCTATCACTAGAATGTTCTGTTACTTCCACCCAGGCTGATGTCCACCTCTGAACTCAAATGTCAAAATCTGGTTCAGAAAAAAAAAAAAAGCACAAGAGAAAATAAAAAGGAGAACAGCAAATACAGGAAAAGGAACATAAATGGTCAATAAATACAAGGAGAAGCTGGGGATTTAGCTCAGCGGTTCGGTAGCCTGCCTTGCAAGCGCAAGGACCCGAGTTCAATCCCCAGTACCAAAAATAAAAAACAAAACAAAACAACAACAACAACAACAAAAATACAAGGAGAAAATTTTAACGCTTCTCTAGAGGTCATAAAAATTTTAAACAATGAGACATGATTTTTCACTTATTAAATTTGCAAACATTTAAAATGAAATAACCTACTCAATGCTGGCAAGGAGACATAGAGATGTTGTCTCAGGCCCTGATGTGAGAGGCAACCAGATGTGCTGCATTTCTGGAAAATAATTATAGTGTGGGCTGTTTGTTGTGTTTTCGTGGTTCTGGGGATCAAACCCAGGGTCATATGCATGCTAAGTAAGTGCTACTACATCCTCAGCCCTTTTAAAAGTTATATTTTCAGACAGGGTTTCACTGTATTTCCCAGGCTGGTCTTGACCTTGTGATCTTCTAGCCTCAGCCTCCCTGAGTAGCTGGAATCATAGCCATGCACCACTGTGCCTGGATACGACATGTATTAAGGACCTTAGAAGAGCTACATTCTTCACCCAAAAAAGTCCAATTCTAAAAAAATTAACCTAAGAAAATAATCAGAAGTCCCTAATTATTTTATAAAGACATTCAGAACATCATTTAAAGAATTGGAAATTAAGCCAGGAATGATAGCACGCACCTGAAATCCCACCACTCTGGGAGGCTGAGGCAGGAGAATCACAAATTTGAGCCAAGGCAGGGCAACTCAGCAACCTAGCAAGACTGTGTCTCAAAAAGAAGGGCTGAGGGTGTAGCTCAGTGTGAATTCTCACTTAAAAACAAAAGAAGTAAAAGGAAATAACTTAAAATCTGTAACCATGAATAATCAAATCAATTACAGTGCATCGATACAGTGAAATTTTAAACAGTTATTTTATAAAACCTTTTTCACGCTGGGTATGTAGCTCAGTGACAGAGCACTTGCCTCACATAAATGAGGCCCTGGGTGCTGATTCTTGCCTTTGTATTCAGGGAAGGAGCTGGGAGAAAAACTGGCTTTTTTTTTTTTCCCCTCATTGAGTTTATTGGTACATTTTAGGTATACAGTACAGTTACATTCATCATTGGAATCTTGTGCCTTTACATGACAGGGCTTGATTCTCATTTTTTCCCCTTGTCCCTGACCTCCCTTCACTCCCTTCTCCCCTCCCCCTTTACAAACACTTCATTTCCATTTTTTCATTTTCTCATATTTTTTTTAAGAACTGGCTTTTTGTTGAATATCTTTTATTTATTCATTTAGTTTATTATGATCAAATACACACGGCATCGAATTTACCATTGTAACTGTTTTAAAGTGTACAGTTCAGTGACAGCTCAGTCGCAGTGCTGAGCAGCCATCCCCGCTCTCTGATTTCAGGACAGTTTTCATGGCCCAAAGCAGAGCCCATGCTCCATGGCAGTCACTTCCTGTAGGAAGTAAGTAACTTCCTATCCCATCCCCCTGGCCACCCTTAACCTGCTGTCTGTCTCCGTGGATTTTTCTCTTCTGAATATTTCTTTCTTTCTAAAATTTATTTTATTTTTTAAAATTCTGTAACAAAATAATAAGAGAATAACAACGGTCTACTATATATTGTTATCTTCAAAGTAGTTACTCAGAGTAGAAGGCATAGACCAAAAAGATTCTTACAACCAAGAAACATAGTAACTTTCTTTTCAGCAATCTAAAATAAGCCAGCAGTATAAATGGAACAAATTAGCATATATGTTAACGTATTTTGGAAACAAAATCTGTATTACTTTGGGGGCGTATTAAACTTCCCTTCCCATTTATGTCTCTTCTGATTTGCTCTTTGTACGTACATGAAAAGCAAGGACATAGTGTGTCACCTTCTGTGTGTGGCGTCTTCCGGTTAGCGTTCTCAAGGGTCCCTGGAGAATGTTTCAGCTTCCCCCTGCTCGGAGAAACCCCATTCTGAATATATCAGTTTTTGACGTTTGGTTGTTTCCCCTTTTGGCAATCCAGACCAGTGCTGCTAATAAGCATCGTTTACAAGAAAGAAGTCCTTGTCTGAACACCTGTTTTCAATTCTGTTAAATATCTACCTAACAATGGAATTTCCAGGGCCGTCTGATAATTGCTGAGAGCCCGTAGTGACTTTTGAATATTGTACCACATGCATATATTACCTAACCAAAGAAATTTGATTATTTTAATAAAAATAAGAGCTAAATGTATTGTTTTAAAAATCAGAGTGTAGCAACCCCACAGAATCATCACTGGGTCAGTAAATGGTCACGAGGCCTAAAAGAAACCAAGGTGTAGGAAGTGAAAAACAGAATCCAGTTTTTAAATATGACTCAGAACCAGTAGGGCTTCAGACTACAAATGCTCCCTGTCATTACGTGTTCCAGCAGCAGCATTGCCCTGGCGAGCGTGGGAAGGGCTGTGAGATTGTTTTCTCTGCCCGTGTTGCTGAAAAAGCGAAAGTGGTAATTAAAGCCGGTTTCAATGCGTGATAACGTTGACTTGGTCTGAGGGTTGCAGCGCCCCCCACGTTACCTGCTCTGTGCAGTACCACAGATGTCCTCCAGGGGGCGAGCGCGAGAGCGACCGGGGTCCCCAGCGGACCTCTGCGCGGGTGGCCTCGGGCCAGCGGAAGAAACACTACTACAACCAGTCCAGGGCTGGAAAGTTACTTGGGAAATGCATCTCTTGCACTTTATTTTTATAACCAGGAGAATGACTCGCCCAGTAGCTGCTGATGATCGCAGGCTACGGGCAGGAAGTAGAACTCGGCTGTGTGGCAACGCGCAGGGCGAGTAGAGAGGTTTTCCACGCCCGGAGCTCCTTCCCGCCTGCACCATCCGGCCCCCCACGGTAATTTCACCTTCTGAGCCTGCTTCGTTATCTGCCTGCTGGGTCTAAGGACAACCACGTAAGGCTGAGGCGACAGAGGTCGTGTACATACAAGACCTCAATGCCTGGCGCGTGGCAGGTCCTCAGCACATATTGTCACGTGGCTCATGGCCTTCCTGTCCCATGCGCGTTCTCACACCTAGAGGGCAGACCCGAGGGAATGGAGATGAGGGTTTAGGGTGCTAGTGCTACTCCTCTGGGGTGACAAGATCCTCTGGGAATGGCGACAGATGTCCTCAGAACCCAGGGCTATTATGGATCCACCGCAGCTGCTTCCCCCTCCATCTTGTTCCTGCCTCCCCTCCCACAGCTCTGGGACAGTGGCTGATTTGACTGTTTCCAGTACAGTTGCTCTTGATTCCCTACATCGAGTCAACCATGTATGGGGAATTTTTAAAACATTGTGCCTGAGACAACCCGGAGAAGGAACAACTCTAGGGACAGAGTGCACATCTGTGGTCACCAGAGGTGTGAGTGGGGAGTGACTACCAAAGGAACCTGAGGGTGATTTATTGTTTTGTCTTGTGTCTGTTTGTTTTATTTTGAGCCTTTTGGGGTTGAATCAAGGGCCTTCCATACGCTAGACAAGTACTCTACCACTGAACTACAGCCCACGTCTTTTACATTTTATGTTTAATTTTGAGACAGGGTCTCACTGATTAAACAGCTTGACCCCAAACTTGCCATCTTCCTGCCTCAGCCTCCCAAGAAGCTAGGATTATAGGCATGCACCACACCTGGCCCAGGGGGATTCTTCAGAGTGACAGAAGTGTTGTATGTTGACTGTGTAGCTCCATGACAGAGAAGGGGGAGGGTGAAGGGCTTTTTAAATAGTCAAAATCTTAAATGCAGACAGACAAGAAGATAGGGACAGTTGGATAAACTCAAGAAGGCCAGCAGTAGGCTCCAGTTTTAGAGCTGGGAAATGGGGGCAGAAAAAACATTGTGTCTGTACTGAACAGCTACAGACTTTTCTTGTGGTTACAGTGTAACAACTGTTTACATAGTAGCAGCGTTCAGGAGGATGTTGTCGATTATATGCAAATGCTATACCATTTTGCATTTAAACAGAAGGCTTGAATACCTGCGGATTTTGGAATTTTGGGGGTCCTAGAGAGATTTCCTTCAGAGGCTGAGGGTGACCTTAATACTAGCTAAGGAGAACTATTGTTTATACCAAGCTATGCAATGATCATGCGTATCACCAAACACTTCAGAGTTATGTGCTAGTAAATTTTCTTTCACTGTGTAAGCAATTCAGCTCATGTTTTCTCAGTTTCATAATTTACTTTTTTGTTTTGTTTTGTTTTTTGAGACAGGGTCTCACCATGTAGTTGAGACTGACCTGGAACTCACTATGTAGCCCAGGCTGGTCTCGAACTCACAGTGATCCTCCTACCTCAGCCTCCCGAGTGCTGGGATTACAGGTGTGCGCCACCACGCCTGGCCATAATTTACCTCTTATATGGAATAAGACTTTTAAATGTTTGATTGTAAATTATAATTCTTATTTTATTAGAAGGTGGCAGAGTGGAGATGGGGCTAAAATATACTTTTACATATTAAAAATGTTGCTATACAGACTGAGTATATAGCTCAGTGGTAGAGCACATGCTTTGTTTAAGCTTCAATCCCCAGCCCCCAACAAACAGTTGCTATAGTATACAAAATGGGAACATAGAGAAAGAAAAATCTCCCACAATTCCATCATTCAACCACTGTTAGTATTTTTTAATGGATTTTTAAAACTTTTTGAGACATGTTCTCGCTAAGTTGCTGAATTACCCAGACTGGGGATCAAACTTGTGATCTTGATCCTCCTGCCTCAGCCTCCCTAGGGACTGAGATTACAGTTGTATGTATCGCCACACCCATTAACATTTCTTATTTTAAAAATCAGGTGTCCAAGTTAGAGCCCTGGTACACAACAAAACAAAACAAAACCAGGCCTCAGTACCTAACAATGCTATTAGTTCACTCATCAAACATTTCCCAAACGTGCCTAACACTGGTGTACAAAGATAAATCAGACAGGGTTCTTTCTAGGGAGTTGAGCTCTTTCCTATCACATTTTCAACTTTCAAATGCCTCTTCCAAATGGTGCTACTCATTGCAGAGAAGCCTTTAAAAGGCGATCTGATGGATTAGGGCAGCGTGGGAGGCATGCCTGGTGAGGGGAGGACCAGCAAGGAGCCTGCTGATTTGGCTGGAGAAGCAAGCCGTGCTGGGTATCGTGAATTGCCCCCACAGGCAGTGTAAATGCTGGAGTTTGGTCCTTAGAGTAGCTCTCAAATTGCATCACCCTCTGCCTCCTTTCTTCTACACTTAAGAAAAAAAAGTTATCTGTGTAGATGTCAATCTCTGACTGAGTTTTCAAGATCTAATTCTTCCGTTGCCCTCTTCTTTGAACACTGCTTTCCACTTAATTGAGAAATTGCATGAGTGCATTTTCTCTTCCCAGGTGACTTTCACGGGTCTCTGCCCCTCCTCGGTCTGATTTCTTCAGCACTTAGATGAGAATCTGGTACAGACTGTGTGCAGCGAGAGATCTTGCATGGATGAATTTCCCCTTTGGAGTTTAGCTGACCCTTCAGCCTTCCCATCAGTGATACTGGGCCAGGCTTATTTCCTTCTGCTTCTTCTTTTTTTTTTTTTTTGGTACCGGGGATCGAACTCGGGTCCTCGCGCTTGCAAGGCAGGCCACCGCACCGCTGAGCTAAATCCCCGGCCCCCTTCTGCTTCTTTTGATCCCTGTGAGTTTCCAGGTGCCAGGTGCTACCTCCTGGGGTGTCTCACTGCTCCCCAGCCTCCTGTGGTGTGGAAGAGGCTAGAGATCTTTTAGGGAAGAGGAAGAGAGTGCCTGCCTGGCTGGCCAGGGCTCAAAAGAGCAGGCCGATCAAGTCACAGCCCACTTATCTTAGACCTTCTCCAACTCCCAGAGGTTCTACCAGTGGGAAAATCTGAGTACCATTTACACAGTGCTCCGCCTGCCCTGGCACTGATGAGCTCCAGTCAGGCAAGGTGTGAGGTGGGGCTCCCATTTGACCCGAGGACAAGTAGGAACCACATTTTCTAATCAAATCCACTTTTATCTGTATGTTGATGCCTGCCTCATATCATAGAAAACTGTCACATGGAACTGTCATAGAAAACCAAGACAAAAACCCAGCTGAAGCTCCCCGTGGTAGTGCGTACCTGTAATCCCAGTACTATGGGAGGCCGAGGCAGGAGCATGGCAAGTTTAAACCCAGCCTGGACAATTTAATGAATTAGTGAGACCCCATGTCAAATTTTAAAACTTTAAAAAATGGGGATGTACCTCAGTGCAAAGGCCTTGGGTTCACTGCACAGTACTACAAAACAACAACAAGAACAACCATAATAAAATAAGACCCTGCCTGGAAATGAGCATCCTGTTTTCACGGGGCTGGGGACAGAACCCAGGGTCTGTGTGTGCCAGGCGATTGCCCTGCCACTCAGCCACTCCTCAGCCCCATCTCTGTCTCTGAATGTGAATATTCTGGAAGACTCCTCCCCAGTAACCCATTTCAGGGGTTACTGGGAAAGTAAAAGCTCCAAAGTGTGTGGGATTAGGAAAATAAGTGCTCTCACTCCTATAAATGCAGACTGGGTCCTGACTTTGAAACTCTTCTTAAAGGAAATACAGATGATTTTTTTTTCCCTCAAGGGCAGTAAAAATGCAGTGCCATTGAGAACCAACTGCCTGAGACATTCCATTCGCGGGGCTGTTTGTGATTCAGTTGTGAGAGATAAGTGATGACAAGCTCATCAGGACATCAGCCCAGACAGGTCCGCTTGTACTTACCTGTAGAGTCAGTGACAGAGCAGGATGGACTCACCTTAGGACGCACGGGAAGGGTGCGTGGAAAATCATCCTGCCCATAGGTCTCCTCCAGCGTGCCAAACCCAGCTCAGTGGAGTTGGGAAGCCCTGGGCTTGGGAGATAGGAAAGCTGTCTGGCTGTGAGAGCCCAAGCAGTTTCCTTAGTCTCTCTGAGAAGCAGGTTCCTCATATGTGAAATGTGGACGAGGGAAAGAATAGTATCCCCCTTTCAGGATTTGTCTCAAGAATGCACAGAAAGTCTTCCGAAGAGTGTCTGGCTGCGTGCTCACAAGGACAGGGATGATCATTATGGTCACCGTGAGTACGTCGCCGAGGTTCTGGGGTGCTGTGGACGCCTTCTAGAGATTCTTTCCAGATCCTTGTTGTCCTGAACAAAGAAATGGTCAAAAAATGTGCAAAGGGCCTCGAGGTTTTACGTTTATTAAAGGTAAGAGAAGAACCACGCTCCGTAGGGTGCGATTGGACCGCTGAAAGAGCCTGCGGTAGCCAGGAGCTTACGTGAGGCTGACGTCAGGTCTAGGCCAGCCTCACAAAAACATGCTTGGCCTTGTACCAGAAGAAGTGGAGACAGCACGTTCTGACTGGTCCCTGTTGCAGGGATGAGCCTCATGTGTCCTGGATGTCTGTGACTGACAAGTCTGCTGCCTCTGTTAGGTACAGAGGCTCAGAGAAGGTAGGTAACTTGCTTTAGGACACACAGCTGGGAGTCAAACTCATCCCTGAGGGGGAATCGCTTTAGGATTTATATTTTTAATGCTACTTCTGTGATAATCTATGGTACAAACTTCAGTGGAATCAAAAGCATGTACAGCACAGAATAACTCCCCTCCCTCCTCTTCCCCTTGTGCAGAACCAGCGGCTGTTTGGTTTCTGGTTGTAACCTTCCAGAGCCAGCTTTCTGGTAAGCTTTTCACTGAGAATATGAATTTCTTTATCAGGGTAATATAATCCGCTGAGTTGCTCGAGTGTGCCAGCCTCTCTGCCGTGGGGCCACTGCTGCCTTTGGAGGGCTCCCTGGCTCGAGTTGGAGGTTATTTATAGCGGGACCTGCTAGACTGTCTGCTGCATCCTGTGCTTTACCCCTGTGGGCAGCGCTAGCCCCGGAGAAGCAGCTGGCACATTTTGTGTGCAGGGGGCGGGGAGCAAAAAAGGTGCATTAAAAAAAATCCTCTTCTCCAGCTTGGCCCTGCAGGAACTCTGGCAAGCAAGGAGCACAGTGGCAGCAGGAGCTGGCACCTGACCCTCTCAGCTTTCTAGTGGCTCTGCCCAAAGGTCCCTCCGGAAGTTCACTGTCCATGAGTCCTTGGTCTTCCTGGTCTCTATCTCCGTTTTGAAAACTCTCTTGCTCCACAGGGGACAGAAAGGCCCAAGTGTTCTGAGGCCCTTTCCTCACTTTCCCGCCATCTTTCTTCAGACGGGATGTAATGTTAAATACTTTTTTTTTTTCTCTGCTGCTGCCAGAAAATATGTATAACCAGGTCAACCACAGCAGAACTTTCTTAATGACTTAATTATAAAATATACTTACAACCTTTAGTGTGATTACACAAATGCATACATTATGGGAACTGACAACTTCAGGAAATGGCTCTGATAACAGCACCTGAATCCTCATTTTTTTCCCCAAATACTAAGCACTCGTAAAGGAAATAGATCAAGAAGCAGCTGTTGCTCCTCCCATTTCATAGACGGACACTCAGGAGAGGTAGGCTGTGGCCTGTAGTCACACAGCAGGTCACTTCTCCTTCTTTCCTGTGCACCAGCAGCTCACCAAAGGACATGGGGCTGTGAAAATCGATGTTCTAGATGCTTGCGAAAGTTATTTTCTGGTCAGCTAAACTGTCAGGTCAGATTAAGTTTAGGACAGAAGAGGGGGAGGCATACCTGAGAGTTCTCTAAGACTAGGATGCTTTTCCCCGTCATAATTCTACTTAATTCAGAGCCCTTTGCTCTGGGTGAGTTGTAAGCTGCTCAAGGACACAGTCTTTGGGGACCCAGTCAAAATAGGGGTGCATGCATGTGCATACTTGTGTGTGTAGGGATCATATCTGCTCTCTGCATCTCACCCTGGCTTTTTTGTGTACATCAAGGTCTACCCTGTGATTTTAATTTGCATTTTGCAGATGTAACTCAGTGGTAGAGCACTTGCCTAGCATGCACAGGGCCCTGGGTTCAAACCCCAGCGCTAAAAAAAAAAAAAAAACAACCCCAAAACAATAAAAACAAAACATCAGGTGACTACTGCAGTTGAACATCTTAAAAATGTTTAGCAATTGTTAGTTTCTGTCTTCCTGTTCTTTCTCCCCCTTTGACCCTTGGCATAGTGTGATCCTGAAAGTTGTCGGTCCCTGAGGCCCAGACTCCTCTGTGTTGGCAGTTCTGTCATAGACCCGCACCGCTCAGTCTCACCCTTCCATTCCCTTGCACCTGACCCTCCAGCCAGACTGACACTGCCAGATCTTCTCCGAGCCTCTGAGCATCTGCAAGTACTATTCCCTGTGTGCGGGACATGGTGTCCCTTTCCTCACCCCGACTTCACACACTTTACCTGAATCCCAGGCCATGTGTCACTTCCTCCAGGAAGCCTTACTTGATGCTTGCCTGGCTTAGCTGCCCTTTGTTTGTGGCTAAGCAACACCCTGCACTTCCCCTCCTAGCATTTATCACACTGTGTTGCAATTGCCTGTTTGCTGGCTGGTTTCTCTTGAACCTTCCACCATCCCTTGGCGGGTAAAACATGGCTGCTCAGTTTTATATCACAAAGTTTAGTGTATCAGTGACGTTAGTTGAATGACTGACTGCGTCCAGATCCCCTTTATCCAGTGATAACTCTAACCTTCGGTTCCAGTGACACTAGAATCAATTATCTCAGGCCATCCCCACCCCCTCTCACATCAGTTGTCCTAATTGCCAAGGTCTCATGGAAGCAGACATTTGAGGGTATATTGCACTGATGGCGAACCTATGGCACGTGTGCCAAAGTGGGCTGTTTGTATTAGTGAAAGCTCTAAGAGGTTCGCCATCATTGTTCCAGTGTATGCCAAGCCCTAAGCCAGGCTATCTACATGGATGTCATTTTCACAACCAAAAGGCTTCAAGCTTCTAGTCTAGGCAGTGCTATGAAACTCAGAGGCTTAGTTGTCCAATCAGGTGATTAAGAGCAGGAGAAAGTAAGTGATGTCACAGTGCTCTCTATCTTGATAGTGGCAAAGGATGTCAGCAGAGCAAGACCCATGCAGCACTGAGCTCTAAGCCAGTGTCTCTTCTATCCTTGACATGTGCAAGAGTACAGACAGATTTGTTGAAAAAAATGAAGCTGGGAGTGATAGCACACACCTGTAATCCCAGCACTTGGGAGGCTGAGGCGGGAGGATCGCTGCTAGTTTGAGACCAGCCTGGACCACACAGTGAGTTCCAGGACGGTCTGAACTACATACTGAGACCCTGTCTCAAAAAAAAGAAGAAGAAGAAATGAATGTGGAAGAAGGAACACAAAGTGAAGCTCACAGTGAAGCTGAGAGGGAAATGAGGGAAACTTAGAAGACCCACGTTTCTTTCTCAGCCTCACTTAGTGTAATTCTTTCCTTTCCTGCATGTGTTATAAAGCCTAACTGGACACTAAAGTATCTGTGGCGTGGGCAGCTATATACAGCACCAGCCAACGCTGATCCTTGTGATTTCTGCTCAGATTTCATAGATCAAAAATAGCCACACCTCGCTACAAGGGAAGCTGAGAAAGTTCTGTTTGTGAACTCCTGAGGAAAGGAAGATAGGTCTGGACGCAGTGTTAGTGATCTTGGCCACAGCACACAAGCATGGTCTTTCCTCTGCCAGGGTCACTGGGCGGCCATGAGCTATCACAGATTCCATGGTGCTCTCTCTGGAAAGGACCCCTTCGTTCAAGCCCCTGATTTTACAAATGAGAAGACTTGCACCCAGGGGAGGCAGTGTCTCCTTCATAGCCTGAAGGTAGTTTGGTGCTAGAATCTGGTACTTTATCTGCAAAGTGGGTCTTTAAACAAGCAAACCTCATCTTCACAAAAGGAGTTTTCAGTGACAAAGGGGAAGTGAAAGCAAACACAAATTAAGATGTTGATGAGATAATTACTACAGTGCTACTGAACAGAAATGATTCTCTTCTCAGAAGGCTCTTTTGTGTCCTGTGGTTCCTAAGAGTCTGCATCTTTAGGAACTTCAACTTCCCCATTAAATACTGCAAAATCATTTAGATGACCACATGTGGGTGGAGTGAAACTTTGGCTTCTTTGATAAAAGAACAATTACTAATTGTGAAGATTTGTGCAAGTATTTAACTTTCTTTAAACTTTCATTCTCTCATTGGAAAAATGAAGGTGGTAATTACCTCCCAGTGCTCAAAGAAGAAATGAAAACCATCAGGCATAGTATCTGGTACCTCTTTGGGACCTCGTAAGTGGAACTTTCTATCTTAAATAGTGGAGGTCCTTTCTCTGGATAACTAGGAGATTATTACACATATCTGTTGCTATAATCTCCCCTCAGAGGGACACTTCCAACAGCAATCAACAAATAGAACCAGCTTTATTATCTGCTATTGCTAACCTGGTGCTGAAAATCCACAGCTGAAAATAAAAACACTTGTTTCTGAGGGGGAATGAAATGTGAACAGAAAATAACAGCACCATGTGACAAGCTGCAGGGACAGAACAGGAGGACGGGACAAGGGAGAAGATTTCAAGTTTGCTTGGGTGGGTGATAGGGAAAGAGAAAGAGCTGGCCCAGGAAAACAGGCCAGGACGGGAGGACAGAGAAGAATGAGGAACAGCTGTTTTTTTTGTGTGTGTCATGGGGATCAAACTCAGGACCTTGAGCTGGTGAGGCCGGTACAGCATCACTGAGCTAAATCCCCGGCCCACCCCGAGGAAGAGCATTTTGTAACGTGAAGGAACTTTTAGGCATAGCTGGAACAGTTTTTATTTTTTTTAAAAAAAAAAGGGAGGAGGATTGGTGACAGGGACCACAGTGGGTTTGGGATTTCATCCCATCAGAGATGGCCAGGCAAGGATTTTGAGCAAGGAAGTGTAGTGGGAAAGCCGTGGCGAGACTAGTGTTCCTGAGTGGGAAAGTAAGTTGGGTGGTTGCTGAAGCCCAAGCTACCCTGATTGTTTTGCGTGTGTGTGTGTGTGTGCTGGAGACTGAACCCAGGCTTTTGCACATGTGTACACCACCATGGAGCTATACACCACTCACTACCCTTATTTTATTTAGTCATTCCACAAATGGTAACCAAGGGCCTGCCTTGTACCAAGGTGTATTCCAGGAACTGGAAATGAGGCAACTAACAAGACTGGCAAGGTCTCTTATCTCAGAAGAGATGGATAATAGATAAAGAAGTAAACAAGCAAGGAAGTATCAGATAAGTGCTACCAGGGAAACGAAACCAGGTGACAGAGGAGTCCCTGTGAGCCTGCTCCCTCCACGCCCAACACTTGTGAATACTTACAAGCAAGCCTTCCCTTGATCTAACTTAGGTTTTCTAAGCAGTCTTTTCTCCTAGCAAAATCTCTACTGTAAATAATTAAACCAACTCTCCGGGTGCTTCCAAAGTGCCTGTCTGAGTAGGAACAGTCCCAGCTATTGTCCCCCACGGCCTGGTCAGCCTGGTAATTCTGGCTTGGGGACCACGGAGTCTGAGTGATGACCCAAGTGTTAAAGTTTGAAGGAAGCTGTAACAACCTTGAGAGGTTTTCTGACCATGATCTGATCTTCCTTTCCTCACTCCCACCCACCGTGGGGATATGTGACAGCGTGGTTGGAAGTGTGCATTTATCTCCCGTGAAAATGTACACTTTAAAACTAGGCATGCTGTTGCCTGCAGGTACCCCGGGGTCCCTGCCCTGAGCTCACGGACCTCCAGGGGCCGGTGGGGGAATCTCTGGGCCTCCGTGGTGTGGTGCGGGAACGCAAGGTGGTCTCCACCGCGATCGGGTGAGAGGGGATTAAGTCACAGCTCCTCACGGCCAGAGATGCCGGCCAAGCACAAAAAAAGCGAACGTCCTATTAACCGCAGAAACCAGGGCTAAGAAGGCAGGTGCACTCCGTAGTCTTCCCTCCTTTGACACATTTCACTCCTTGGTTTGTTTGTTTGTTTTTCTTACAATGAAAACTTTCACAGACACAGGAAAGTTTGTTGTTTTAAGGCACTCTAGGGAAAGCCCTAGGGAAGCCTCTGATTTTGCACGCTGCTTCTTTGGGCTGCGTGATACAGGCTAACCCACCCCCACCCCCACCCCCCGGGGTGACTATGGCAGTCGGGGATGAGTAAGTTAGGGCTCCTGCTCCAAAGTGTTTTCATTCTAGTTCAGGAGAGAAGGTACTTATTAAAAAATTAAAGCAGTTCAAACCTTACAAGTTACCGTCACATTTCTGTTCCTTTCAAAATCATACAGTCAGAACTGAAAGCAAATGCAGGGATCTTGGGGGGGAGATGAATACCTGACCTATACTGGGCTATTCCTGAACTCCTGTCTTCCTAGACGTTGCTAATCCGTCACTCACCCATTCATTCATCTGTTGAACACTTTGGTATTGGACACCCTCCATGTTCTGCACTTTATGTTAGAAAGAAGCGGGAAACCAGACAGACTTGTTTGCTACCCTTAAGGATCTCCTCCGGAAGGCAGACATTAAACAAATAATTGCATGCATGAAGAGTGTTTCATAAAGGCAGAGTGGGGGCAGTGGAGGGCATCACCCTCTGGGTGGTCACCCGGGTTGGAGCAGGGTCAGGAAAGGCCTCCAGGGGGAAGTGATGTCTAAAGAGGTTTAGGGGGCTGGGAAACAGCTTCTACGGGGTGGGGGGGAAATCAGGCCCCAGTGGTAAAGATAGCGTGAGTCAGAGCATCTCCTGGCTAAGTGAGGGGCTGTGGGTACTAAAGGTGGAGTAGGTGTCCAGAGGTAAAGAGAAGATTTGTTGAGCCAGGCCTTAAAGATAAATAGGTTGACAGAGGAGATGGGTGGGAGAGTTTGAGGGGACAGCTGTTACTGTCTCTATCCCCCCTCCCGGGGAAGCAGCTTTTACCTGTTATTTTTTTTTTAATGTGTTTTTATCTGGAACCTACTACCATACATGGAGGTACGTCTCCTGGCTTCTTGTATCTTCCTTTCCACATAAATGTTATTCTTCCAGTTTTACAGAGAATGAAAAAGGCTTGTGAGGACTCTGCTAAGCAGGTGACAGACAAGAGCCAAGACTTGAAGGTTTGTTTGCCTGGCGGCCTGGACTGGTCACTCCCCACAGCTGCTCGCTTCCTTAATAGGTCTGAGTCGAGCTGTAACAGCAATCGAACACAGCTGGGAAAGCAGCAGGAGCTTTAAGCAATCTGAAATAGTATGGGGGAAAGAGTTGGGCAGAGATGCCCCAGGTAGGTGGATACCGTGAGGCTGAGGACTGTGAGAGTGGAGGTAGGCAAGAGAGAAAAATGACCAAGGAGTGACACTGGGCCACCCCAGGACTTCACTTCCTGGAGCTGCCCTGCTTGAACTACTACCCGTTGTCGTCGGGATTAATCATTTCCCGACCTTGCATCCTCCTCAAGCCCTGCCCACAGGATTGCCACATCAGTCTTTCCCTTCCCCTTGCTGGCCTTCTGGCCCTGAGGTTTCTTCCAGGGTTTTCCAAAGAGCCCCAACTTGGCGGGAGGGTTTGTAAGAGCCCCTGACATCCTCCAGGGCTGTCCCGGTGAGGTCGGAGGCTGTCTCGTGTTAATTGGGACCTGAGCAGCTCCCTGAGGCCTGCCTGCCGCCCCACCCTTTCTGAGAAGAGGTCAGGGGCTGGGGAATCCATTCTCGGCATGGATTAAGGAATCACAGACTTGGTTTCCCTGCAGTAAAAGGGGAGGACAGTTAACAGCAGCCGGTAGGGTGGAGAGGCTTGAAGGAGGGAGGCGTCGAGGCACTGGGGGACAGTGGTGAGTGCCAACACGTTAGACTCCTGCCCCTTTTATCATCTGGTAAAGGGGACCTCGGCTCAGCAAACCAGGTTATGTTTATTTCACTTAAATTTCCAGCGGCGAGTGAGGCATGAAAAGCCCGATGGCGTGCTCGAGATGAAGCAGAAAGTGAGTCAGTGGCAAGGTTGGACTCCAAGTGTCCGGGCGTCCTCGCGGGCCAAGGCCACGTGGTCAGCACCCGGAAGACGCTGGGTCGCACCTGCGGCAGCGAGGATACTAAGTCAGGGGCCTGGGCCAGGCCCTGAATCCCTCCGAGCTCGCCTCTCCTTTTTTCTTCTTTATACTTTGCCATGTAGTCAAGATTTTCTACCACCAAGCCTCTGTATAGTGAAAGCTTCATATAGGTTTTACTGCGTGAAACGCAAGATCGCAGTAAACGCAGCGGAACGGACCGGCTCGCCCGGACTGGG
>NW_022900937.1:15499218-15499585 GCF_012274545.1 Fukomys damarensis
GCCCGCCTGGGAAGGCGGAAGCCTGCAGTCTAGGCAGCTGCAGAACCCGGACCCCGGACTTTCACGTTCTCCGGAGCGGGGCGCCGGTAGGAGGCAGGCGAGAAAACCCGGCGTCCGGAAGCTCTCGCTTTCTTTGACGCAAGGGCTCGGGACGCAGCCACAGTCTGCCGAGCGCCCGGCGAGGAGCGACCCCAGACGGAGCCCCCAGCGTCTGTTGGACCCCACAACTGTGGTCCTAACTGCCGCCGTTCTCGTGGCCATGGAGTGTCCGCACCTCAGCTCCAGCGTCTGCATCGCCCCGGACTCCGCCAAGTTCCCCAACGGCTCCCCGTCGTCCTGGTGCTGCAGCGGTGAGTGCGGCCCGAGC
>NW_022900937.1:15499866-15508271 GCF_012274545.1 Fukomys damarensis
GGCTGCCTTCCCAGGCGCCGCTGTCCCGGCTCAGCTTTGTCTGGGCGGCCGCCTGCCTCAGCCGCGCTCGTGTCCCTTCCCCCGCGGGTTCTGGCGGTCTCGGAAGCTCGGGCGGCCGAGGCCGGAGTCTTTCATCAGCCGGGGAGGGTGAAGTTTGAAAACAAACTGAGGGCTCCGCAGCTCGGAGATCCAGCCAACAGCTGCTTTGGAGGGGCGGCTTGAGTTTGCATTTCAAAGATTGTTTCTGGACAGTCTTTTGGTTTGCCTGGAATTGCGTTGCGGTTCCCGAGTTCGCGCGCTGTAAAACAGTTATTAGGTTTAGGGGAAGCTTTGAAATAGCCTAAGCATTTTAACTCTTCCCACCCGCCCCCTAAGAATCACTTGATGTCCTCTCATTGTCTGTTCTAAGCGACTTAGGAAAGCACCGGCCACCCTGCTTTGATTACTTCCTGGTAGGGCCCTGGTGCCGCTAGAGTCTTTGTTTATTAGCTCCACGATGATCACCGGTAGCTTGGGTTATAGAGTAAAATTTGGATTGTGCACTTCAGAATTTCCTTAAGTTCGTTTGAAGAAATGTAGAAAAACAGCGAACGTACGATTTAGCCGTGTGACATTTCTCAATGTGGGTCGGAGCTGGGAAATTAGAGAATGTTAACACGTTTGACAGGTTACTTCTTAAAGGGCGATTATATTCTTAGAGAAAAAAAAAATGATACTGCCACAAAGAAAAATGTATTCTAGCATAAGGAATAGAAAAAAAAAGGCAGTTTTTTTTTTTCCAGGCGTTTGATGCTTTGCTGCTTTTGTAAAGTCAGATGTATTTTTGCGTATGGGGCCTTTAAAAATTAACCAGTTAATTGGTTTTACAGGGCAGTATTGCAGTTCTTTTGTGAGGATGCAGGCGTTCGTTTAAGTTAGCTCTTACCAATGAATATATCTTCAACACTGAATGTTGAGTATAGAACCTCAAAAGGTGTATCATGTCGCTTTACAAATTGGTGGTACCTTAGGTTTAGCTGTGGTGTCATGTCTGTTTAAATTTTTTCACAAGAGATTTGAAAGAAATGACCAAAATAAATAACTAGGAAAAGCCTACCTCACAAGGATTGGTGCAATTACTCTGGCTCATCTTTAGTAAACTACAAGAATACAAACTGGTCAGTTAGCACACTTGGTGGATTTTTGTAGATAAAATCACACCGATGACCTCACTGGGCACATTAATCTAAAAAACAGGAGAATTATCCAAGTGACAGATAACCTGCTGTGAGTCAGTCTTCCTTCTGTCAACCAGGGAGTCCGCTTGATTGTGGATCAGGGAGGCAGAACATCAAGCATTTCTTGAGGAACTCAGTAAGTTGAAATGAAGCTTGTGTGTATAACAAGAACAAACCTAGTGTGGGAGGGTGATTTCTGTCCAAGGGTTGGTGTGGCTTCTTTGCATCTTGACAGCCAAGTTTGCCTCAGACTGCTTTGCAAGGGTGGTTCTAGTCACTTGCTTGGCTTTGTTGAACCAATAAAGGTAGTTTCGCAACTTCTTGTGGGTTTTTTTTTCCCCTGTCCAAACTCTGTGAATTTAACCCATTTCATCTGGGCCTCTCATTTTAACACACTGGCATCCGTTTGTTGATGTAATTTTGTGTTATTGTATTAAGCACGATCTTGTTCTTGCCTGCCTGTTGTTTCAGTGATTAAATGATTAGTAAATCTGTGCGTCCTTAACTAACTCATCATCTTGGAGCATTATACATTCTGGTACTTCTTCCTCCAGTACTTGGATTTTACTTTATTTTATTTTTTAGTAGGGGACTAAAAGAATTGTGCTGGTATTGAATCCAATTACATTCTTATTAAGGAGGGGAAATCTCTGTTTTGGCACTGAGACAATGAAAGTAATGCCCTTGCCTTATTTTTGCTGGGAGCTGGGAATGAGACAGCCACGCAGATTGGAAAATATCAACATGTTAGGACCTACTAGCTAGCAGTACATCCTTGGACAAGTAGTTCTGTGTCCTTTGAGTATTACTTTTCATTGTGTCAGCTGCCAAAAAAATAAAACTGCTTTGCATGTAATTCCCAGGTTGCTGTTAGGGTGAACAAGGGAATTTTATTTTTTTGTGTGAAAACTTTGAGAAATTAGTATATTCTATCCAAATAATAGATGGTATAGTAACAGATGATCAGATGAACATCTTTGTAAAGAGGACTCTGAATAATTAAATAGCCAAAGCCCATTAAATGGAGCCCATAACAGACTGGCTTTATGCTGAATTATGCTTTGTAAGGAGATGTAGTATTCAGCCAGATTAGGGGGGTAAGAAGTAATTGTACTTTAGAATTAGCTTGAGCTTCTTATCTGGGAGGGTGCTATGTGTTAGGGATATAATTGTATTCTTCACTGTGCTTCTCTTGCTTTTTGATCTTAAACATTTTTGAAGACAGAGCCTCCATTTGCATGGCTTATGTTTACTGATACTGCCATATTAGAAATTAAAACAGAAAAATTTAAAATAAGTATTAATTTATTTACAAATAACAATAATGGATCCGGTACCTGTTAATATAAATGAAAACTTATGTAAAATGTATTTTTCAAAGCAAAATTTCAGTAAGAGTGGCATTTTACATGTTTGCAGCTCTTTTTGTTTAGCTTAATGGAAGACAGCTGGATTTGTTATTTTCCTCTGTATTCCGTCTCTCAGTTCTCACACTTCATATAGCCTCTGGAAAACTCCATTGTGTGCTCTTGAGAGAATGAGAGTAAGCAATAAGTAATATCTTAATATTACTTATGAAAATAGTTTTGACTTTTGGATCCCCTGAAAGGGTCTTATAATCTCTCAGGAGTTCAGGATCACAATTTGAGAAACTACTGGTGTACAACTATTGTAACAGATAAAAACACATACATTTATCCAAGTAACTTTTAAAAATTATGAGCCAGATTAATGCCACATGCCTGAAATCCCAGCACTTTAGAAGGCTGAGGTTGGGAGATGGCAATTTAGAGATTTAGTAAGACCCTGTCTCAACAACACAAATGGGAGGAGATAGTGGGGAGGTTGGCTCATACAGTAAGAAGGCCCTGAGTTCAATCCCCAGCACAGAAAAAGAATTACAGGAATGCTTAAGTCTTTAAGGTTGCCAGTGTATACTTTTGTGGAGACTTGGAGTTTTTGAAATATATCAACTAAGGAAAGACCATAGACAGGGTCTAGTAGTCCCTTGCTGTCAAAAAAAGTTAACAGTCTAATCTAGTCGGGCAGAGACAGGAAGGTAACTGGTTAGAAGATAAATCCATGTTGTGGTTTAAGGTAAATGTTGAAAATAGTAATCTCCTATTAAGGTAAAAGCTGGTTTATGTCTAATCATTGCTAAAGGCATTCTAGTTTTAAATGAAAAAGTTTTAAATAAAAACTAGGACATTCTCAAGCTTTTTGTTATATCCACATACCATATGTTATTTTCAGAAGCTGAAGGCTGGGACATTTCTTATTTTTTGTGAGTGAAAGAGTTTAACTAGTGGCAAAAGACAGGGAGAAAACATGAAATGCTTTTAGAATATGCCCTGAACACAACTGTTTTAATTACTAAGGAATGCCAAAGACTAAGATTTGGACTTGAGGAATTTAGGTTAAATAGCCAGTTAAATTTCAGACATTTTAATAGTGAAGGTGTGAGAATTTTCCCTGGTTAATTCTGCAAAGGATTGATGGTACTTCTTTCAGTTTTCAGTACACACGTACTCTCTTACTGCTCTACACTTGAAGAGTTAAGTGTTCTACAGTTTTTTGGGGAGGGGGTCCTGGAAATGAATCCCCTCAAAAGATCCATTCAGTAAAATGAGGTGCTAATTATTGGTTCTTTGTCAATGGTAATATATTTTTAATGAACTGATCAGCTTGTGATAGAGGAAAGAAGTCACCTTGATATAGTGCTGGGTCATTTTATATCATATTTCTCTCACAACCTACATTTAAAGAAGGCACCCTTTTGCCCAGTGCACTGTTTTCTAGACTGGGTCTGTTTGATTTTGTTCATTAGGCCAATTGCATTTAGTGCTATTATTATTATTATTATTATTATTATTATTATTATTATTATTATTATTTTATAGTACCAGGGATCGAACTCAAGCCCTTGCGATTGTGAAGCAGGCAGTGGAACCCCTGATCCAAATCCCCCGTCCTAGTGCTTTTAAATAACATTCTGTGATGTTAAGTGCCTAGCACTTAATAGGACACTGAGTAAATATTTGCCTAATAAATGAACTTTCTTTCACTTCCTAGAAAATGGCTGGAATGGTTTTTAACTATGTTGAAAATAAATGAAGATTAAGTGAGGGTCTCCCTAGAATGTTTTCCACCAGCCTCCAGTCCCCGTATTTTAGCCAGTAATCTTTGGATGGATTGTGAGCAGGTGACCAGTTGCGGTGTTCTTGCCTGGATGCATTTGTATTCTTTGACATTCTGTGCTTATAGCTGGGCAGGTGGACGTGTTAGCTGTAAATGAGGATAGGACAGTTAAAATTGGTGGGCAGGTGATAAATGTTCCACAGTAATTCTAAAGACTGCTATCTGAAATTTATATTTTTCTGAATTGAAACTTTTTTGGTAATATTTGTAAAGCTCAGTCAGAGTAGTGCTTTTTAGTCTTTTTGTTAATATTCGTCTCTCACTCCATGCCCCAGAACCTTTAAGCAGCCTGGCCTGTTCCCACAGTCTCTAAATAATTGGTAGAGGATGTAAAAGACCTGAAGCTTGAAATGGGCTCCATGTGTTTGAAGAGGCTGCAGTATAGGAATTGAGCCTAACGTTTTACTGTTACGAAGTTTTGACACATTTATCAGAAGTTATTTTCCAAGTAGTATACTTACGGTATAAGGGATGTCCCTTTTGGCCTAAGGAAAGGATGGATGGAAGGCTGGAGATGTAGCTCAGTGGTGCCACACCTGCCTGGCAAGTGCAAGGTACAGAGTTTGATGCCTGAAACCAAACAAACAAAGGATGGAGCTGCCGGGTAATTAAAACTCTGTTTTATTTTCCTGTTACTCGGTTGTTCCCTGAATAATTCCTTCTCATCATTCTTTGATATTAAATCATTAGTCTTAAACTCTCTACTCTTTCCTTACTGAAATTCATGTGCTTTTTTTCTTTACTGGAATAGAATAGATTAATTTTAGATTCTTCAAACTGGATTTATAAGTACTTATGGTTTTATAGTGTTAGTAGATTAGTAACAGAGCAAGTAGTTTGTAGCTGAGCAACTAAATTGCTATTTCAAGGTTTAATTAAGTTCTTGCATCAGGGAACAATTTATACATCTCATCTTAATCTACTTTGTCTTTTCATTTTGAGCATTTTTCCTCGTCTTAAAAAATAAGTTGTCTTTGATTAAGTTGTAGTTTCCAGTGTACTTACATAAAGGTTTTGTGTTCAACCTAGCTTCTCATTGTTTGAAGTGGAAAATGTATACTGTGGAAGCTATTTTAATTTTTTATGTTTATTCATATCCTCCTCAGGCACGATAGCAACTACATACTAGGTGTATTAATAGGCTTTCCTGGACAGATGGCTTAGAAGGAAGTACTTTGATAGATTCTCAGTGGGGGCTTGTGCTTTTTGGAGGGTATACTTGTGAGGAAGCTTATACCTTGATTGACAGTTCAGAATGCTGAGAATATCATTAACAACAGTAACAGCTTGTTCATTTTTCCTAGAATTGTCTTCTACCAAGACCTCTCAAGGTGCTCAGATTTTTGTGTAGTAATAGTTTGTTTTGAGAATGTAGGTAAGTGTAGACACCATTGAGACTGAAAGGAAATTCACTTAAAAGTTACTCATTGCAATCATATCTTGAAATCTTCTGGGGTTGTTAAGTGAACTTTGACTTAAAAATTTGTAAATAGAGATCATCTTTTTAACTGCTGAGTCTGAAGATGTTTTTATCTATAGTAATTCCAGATGTTTTCTCATCTATTAGCTTTACTGAGTAGGAGGAGAACTGAGAATAACATAATGTAACTTCAAAGCAGTTTGCTAGCATTTAATCCTGACCAATTTAATTAACTATCCATCCTTGTAGTTTTTCCTGTTTAATAGATTATGAAACTGAGACAAAGGTTAAGAGTTGCTTAAGATGCTCAAGGGTATTAAAGATAGCCCAAGATTAAAATCAAATTTAAGAAAACCATTCAAACTTTTAAGTTGCCTTTTAAAAAGCAAAGTCTTTATTTTGTCATTCAGTAACTTAATGTTTGATAATTTAAAGGATTTAGGATTTTTGGAAACACACTTGAAATAATTCCTTTGAAGATTTTTGACATGAAAGTACACTTTAAATTTTAAATCTTAAAAATTACTCCTTTAAAATTTGGTGTTTGACTCCCCTGACTCAATTTATTGATTAAAATGCTGGCAAATTGAAACAAAGGATTAGCAGTATAAATGGGAAGAAAACCGTTTCGAATGTCAGTTTCGTTATGCTCAGATCTAATTTTGTTATAGGTTGAAATTCACACTAGTTTAGACATAATATACCAGTCTTTCATTATAGCTGAGGATAAGATGCAATTGCTTTTGGTTATTTAAAAAAATGTGTTTCAGGGCCGGGGGATTTACCTCAGTGGCAACATGCCTGCCTTGCAGGCTCAAGGTCCTGAGTTCGATCCTCAGTCCAAAACAAAAAAAATCCCCCCAAAATATGTTTCAGTTGAGGACTCCCTCTTCCCGTTTTTTCATTTTATTTCTGGTAGAGTAGATTCTTTGAGGTGGTTTGTTGTTAGCTAGAGGAGGGAGAGAGTTCTTAAGATACAGAATTTTGCTTTTTGCCTCTGGAAGCTCAGAGATTATTTGAAATCTGCTTTTAGGCAACATACTTTGATTCCATTTGGTTATATTCTAAGATTTTCCAGTTGTATTCCTGCAAAAGTTAATTATAGTCTTTAGATTGCAGAGCGTAAAACATTTCCTGCTCTTAAGATATGCTGAAAATTATATATGCTATTTACAGATGTATAAAATTCAGATGAGTTTCAGAAGGCAATTTCAGATTTTGAAAATTATCAAATTAAATTTGGACATTAAAAAATGAAGTTTGCTGTTTTAAGTGTTTATGTTAGCTCCCTGCTTCACAATTGATAAATGCTAGCTGATTTAATTTTACCTGACCCTTTGAGGAGGGGATTAAGTGTTATATTTTAGGATAAACCAGAACATATCTTTTAAAAGATACTGTAACACTGGATTTTATTGGGAGGCTCTGCACTCTGCTTTAGGATCCAGAAGCTCTGTC
This sequence comes from Fukomys damarensis, assembly GCF_012274545.1. Classification (NCBI taxonomy): domain Eukaryota; kingdom Metazoa; phylum Chordata; class Mammalia; order Rodentia; family Bathyergidae; genus Fukomys; species Fukomys damarensis. Next base: position 15,507,160 of record NW_022900937.1, read on the forward strand.
CGGGAGCTGTTTTCCATTCTGGGGTGGATGTTCTGTCTTATTTTTTCTTTCTTCTAGCTGGGTTTAAGGTAGCTTCCTTGTAGAGATCTGCTTGTCCATTCAGCCTCAGCTGTCCCTGAAGACTTCATGTTAGGAATTGTCTCATGAGCTGTTGCTCAGTAGAGCAGGCTGGCAGTTAATTGTCATAGGCTGCAGGTTGAATTTAACCGATTATAAGATATCATACTAATTTTTTAGTTTTCTTAACTCTTTGTCTAGCTGACTAAGCTCAGGTTTTCTTTTTGAAATAATAGGTTGTTGTCCATTCCTTTGTTTAAACATTTGTTATACATTTTTGGGATATTAATATTTTTATCAAAGATTTGGAAGATCAAGCTGAAATTTCTAAAAAATAAATTTCTGTGTTCGAACAGTTCTGTGCAATAATTGATGGGTAACATATTAGAAAAGTGCTGTAATATGAAATTAAGCATTTTAAAAAAGGACTACAACTTAGAGACCAGGGGTCTCAGTCATATGATAGAGTAATTTAAAATTTTAGTTTCACACAGTAAAATTGTTCTTTGACTTAATTGAGATTAATTCTCATGAGAGTTGCTTTCGATGTTAATAATATGATAATTTAGCATTTTGGAGCAATTGCTCTACACCAATTAAAGGATGAAGCCACACCTTATATGTTTGTGTTTAGTAGTTTCCCAGGCTCAACATTCATGCTATGAGGATTTAATTTTGACACCTTAAAATGCATTAGTTTAATTTTATTCATTTTGAATACTTTTTTTGTATATAATTTAGAATCCCCTTTAAAATATATTTGGGGGTTTTATTTCTTTGAATACTTAGATTTATTTTTGGGAAATACAAGTCAGATTTGACAATTATGTCTATTGATTGTAAAAGAATTCTCTTAGTTTTTGCTAAGAAGTTAGAATAGCTAGTAAAGAAAACTAGAGTAGTTAGTTTTTGTTGTTGTTTTTGAGATAGGTTCTCACTGTGTAGCCCAGGCTGGACTTGAACTTGAGGTCATCCTCCTCTCTTAGCCTCCAGAATTCTGGGATATAGGCACGCGCCACCATGCCAGGCCTGGAGGAGGAGGAGGGGGAGGGGGA
>NW_022900937.1:15508564-15526362 GCF_012274545.1 Fukomys damarensis
ATTATTATTTTGGTACCAGAGATCGAACTCAGGACCTTGAGCTTGCAGGGCAGATGGTGAAACCAGTAAGCTAAATCCCCGGCCCTATCATTATTATTACTAGTTTGGAGTTGGCCAGTACGTATTTTCTAGAATATTGGTTATTTAACTTTGTAGGTATTCTCTAAGTGTATGCCCAGTTCATATTTTTTCTTTTTCAGTTCTTCAGAGATAATCTCATTTTTATTTAATTAATTAATTAATTAATTTGTTTTGGGGGGGTGGTACCAGGGATCCACCTTGGGTCCTTGCGTTTGAGGTAGTCTCATTATTTTTAAAAGATATTTTCCAGTCCACCAATAAATACAAAAATGGGAAAAAATTTTCCATTTTATGCATTAGTGCTACCCTTTACTACATAGAGATTAGAAGGAGAATTGTACAATACAGTTGCTAAACCTATTGTTCTCTGAGGAAAGCCTGATATTAAGAGTTACTTAAATTCGATGTGGTAGTGCATGCCTGTAATCTCTGCACTCTGGGTGGCTGAGGCAGGAAGATCACAAATTTGAGCCTAGCTTGGGCAAGGAATATATAGGGCAGTGAAAAGGCCCTGGTTCAATTCCAGTACCACAAAAACAAAACAAAACAAAAGAGGTCCTTAAAAATCTCATATTTTATTTTCTTACAGGGAGTAGTGCTTCCTTAAAATATGTATAATGATCTTTTCCTGTGTTGCATACACCCACTATTGTTTTGAAGTAATAATTGCCTAGTGTTTATATTTACAGTTTGACTCATTTCTTTTGAAGTGCCACTTGTGTTTAACTGTGGATTTGCTTACTCAGTTGTTGGCAAAAACATGCAATTTCATCAAATCTTGCTATATTAAATAGATGGAAATAGTAGATGTCAGAATTTTTCTTAGATGATTCATGGCTTTTGTTTTCATTCTTTATGTTGTCAGCTTCATAGGGGAAGTTATTTTTGAAACAATATAAACTCCTGGTAATTTTTCCGTAGCTATTTGTGCCTGATTTTCTGAAGGCAAAAGTGGCCTGTTTTGGTGTACTGGTACCATATTCTGCTTTGGCCTTGGTGGTTTTGAGCCTTCCCCCACTATCCTTTCCCCTCACTTGGAGGTAGGATTACAGTTGGAGTAGTTCAACTAAAGGCTGATAGGCTAGCTCAAGCATAATAGATGTTTGCCAACAACTTAGATCTGAACAAGCCTCCAAATTTGTATGGTGTATTGCAGCTTTAAAGAATGTGTTGTATCACACATTATTTGTATATGTTGTTTCCATTTGGTGTTGAAAACTTATTTCAGAAACCCATTTAAAAATAGAATAAAATGCTTGGGGGGGCATCCTTATGGGTGAGAATTTGCCTCTATGTAGGAAATCAGCAGGACCAGATGCCCTCTCTTTTCTGGCTCTGTAGGTATCTGGCTGTTAACATACAGAAGATTTTGGTCAGCTTTGAAATTATATTTGCTAGTGGGGGACACATACCATTAGCTCTGCACATTAGCCTTGAAATATAGGGAATTCAGTAGGTGCCTGGCCCCAAATGAAGAACTACTATTCTATTTTTTATGCCATGTAATAGTAATAGCTTTAGACTTTCTTAAACAGTGCTGGAAATTGAACCTTATGCCTCTGCACACTAGGCAAGAATTCTACCATGGAGCCGTGTCCCCACCCCTAGACATTTAACTAAAAAATGTTTTGGGCAATTTCATGAATTGTTATGACTGTTACATCAGTTTACTTTTTAAAGATTAATTCTTGTTTTCAGGAAAGAATACATACGTACAGTAAATAAAACTAAAGAATTTAAAATAGAACAGTAGTTTCTTTCCTCCATCCTCAATCCAGATGGCCATAGACAATCTCTTTAAACTGTATTTAGCATTCTCTCTCATGTTGATCTGCATACTTCTAAATAATAAATTATTAATTTTAGGCATCATCCCTTGCCACCTTTCTTTGGTAAACAAGACTTTATTGTTTACCCTGTTGCCCCCCTCTCCATTTCCTAATGTGTATAATTAAATTTAAAACTTTGGTTAATATAGTGATTAATTTTTCTGGTACACTATTCTCCGAGTTAGTAATTACCTCTTTTAAAATTGCTTAACTTATCTTCAACACATTATATGTTCTTATAAATCTGTTGTATGTCTGATACTGTTTTCTAGCCCCTTCGATAAATTAATTTCGTAGTGCTTTGTTTTTTTTCCTGTAGACCTCCTTTCCTAAGCCCTTTGACCTCTGATCCCATTTGAAATAATTGTTTTGTAGGGTTTTTGGACAGTTTGTAGTCTGTGATTCTCTTTGCTGTTGTCTTTTTTTTTTTGGTACTGGGGAATTGAACTTGGGTCCTTGAGCTTGCAAGGCAGGCCACTGAACTGCTGAGTTAAATCCCCAGCCCTGTTGTCTTATTTTGGATCTCCCATTTCCTGGGTCCTATGCCTTTCTCTTTCTTAGATTCCATTGTTTTGCTACAGTACACCTGGGTCCCTTCCTTTTAGTCAGTAAATTTTTGACTCAGTGTAAGTCTGACATTTTTATTCTACTTTTGTACTAGGTTTAGTTACAAAGGTACCTATTCCTTTGTTTTTAGGGGTTCAGTGTTGCTATAAGAAACCCGATGCCTTTCACCTCCCTTTAGTATGACCCTTCATTTTTTTTTTCCTGAAAGCTTTTAGGGTATTCAATTTTATCCTTAATGCTCTAAAATTTCAAAATGATATGTCTTGGGATGGCTAATTTTTCTTTTATTGTAATGGGTACTCCACGAACTCTTCAATTTAGAGATTCGTATCTTTAAAAAGAAAAAAAAACTTTTCTTTTTGGGGCTACCTTTAATTGAGTGTTGGGTATCCTGGGTAGATCCTATAATTTTCTTATCTTCTTATTTCTTTGAATTTTGATCCTGGTTTCTGGGAGTGTTTCAGTTATTTTTCCTACCCTTCTATGGAATTTTGATCATATTTTTAATTTCTTTGGGGGGGTTTAATTTGGGCCCTTGCACTTGCGAGGCAGGCAGGCATATTTTTAATTTCTAAAATCTTGTTCACATTTTCTGACCATTTCTTTAGCATCCATCCATCCAATTACTGTTATTTTGCAGTATCTTCTCTTATCATTCTAGGGTTTAAGCTTTGTTTTGAAGTTTTTCTGTGGTCTGTGTTATTTTGTTTTCTCTGGTTCCTCTTTTTCTTAAAATTCTCTCACACTGGAGATTTTCCTGAAAGATTTGTTTTGTCGTATGAGGGTGGAGCCCTGCACAGCTCTGAAAATGGGTGGGGCTTGTGTGCAGTGGGCTTCCTTGTGATGGGGGCAAGCTGCCTTCTTCCCTGCAGGAGGACGCTCACATGTCCCTGTGGATAGTTTTTCTAGTGTCATTAAATTGTGCAGCCTCGTGGGGCTGTCTGGTTGGCCACTGCTGTCCTGACCTTGGGGTGCAGGATGTTCCTTGACTGTTGTCCTTCTAGAATTCGGACTCCTTCAGTGCTGTTCTTAGCCTTATGGTCTTTTGCGTTCCTGTGCTCAGAGCCACTTTCCATCTGCATTCTCTGCTGGTGCCTGGGCTGCAGCTTCCTTTGTACTGCTGAGATATTGTTGTTGGGCCAGCTGTGGTGCTGCAGGCATGTAATCCCAACCACCCCAGAGGCTGAGGCAGGAGAGTCACAAATTTGAGCCCAGCCAGAGCAATTTAATGGGATTCTGCCTCAAAAAGGGGGCTGGGGATATAGCCCAGTGATAGAGTGCTTGCTTAGCATGTGCAAGGCTGGGGCTTCCTTCGCTGGAACCTGCTCCAACCCCTTTTCCCCCATTGGCATTGCTCTGTGGACTTCTTAATTTCCTAAAACCTGTTGAAATCTTTTGTCTGCTTTGGTGGGCTCACATGTTTGCTTTCTTCTATGGGTTTGTGTTTGTTTTATTCCTTTTTTTGTCATTTTAGTGGGATTTTAGGAGAACAGATAAATGAGAAGTTGGTCTGCCATATTTAGCTTGGTATCCATTTAAAAATATGACCCGGAAAGCTAGATCACAAACTAGAGTTAGGCTACATGTTCCTGTGAAAGAAACAGTTGTAATTAAGCCACTGATTTACTATGTTGAAATATTTTTACTGGACTAGTTCATCCATTAATGAAAGGAATTTAGTGCCAGGTTTATAGGATTCTTTGATTCTGTACATTGGTAATTAAATCTTTCTCTGTGGTTTAGTTTTTTAAAAATGTATGTTCTTAACTGGAAGTAAGGAGTAATGTTTTTAACTGGGTGTGGTGGTGCATGCCTATAATCCCAGCACTCAGGATGCTGAGGCAGGAAGATCTCTGTAAGTTTAAGGCCAGCCTGAACTAATAGTGAGCCTCTGTCCTTAAAAAAAAAAAAATAGCGATAAACTATATCCAAATGTCCATCAACTGAAGAATGGATAAAGAAGATGTTTTTCTATGCAGTGGAATACTATTTCACCATAAAGAAACATAAACTTGAGATGTTTATAGCTAAATGGTTGCACCTTGAAGGTATACTCTTTGTTGTTGTCTTCTTGTCTTGTCTTGTCTTTTCTGGGTCCTGGGGATCAAATTCAGGATCTTGTGCTTGAAAGTCAGGCAAGCTGACACTGAGGTAAATCCCCAGCCCAAAGGTATACTCTTAAATGAAATCAGTTGGACACATATGTGTAAATATTGCGTTATCTCTCTTGTATAGGACATTGGAAATGTAAATAGGGACCAAAAGGCAGAAAAGACAAAGTGAAATAAGAAAAAATTGTTCATTAGAAAGGGGTAACTAGAGAGGGAGGAGGGGGAAGGGAAGGAAGGAAAAAAATGAGAAAAGAAGGAAATAATGGAATGGAGCTTTTGTAAATAAGGAAAGGGAAGGGAGAATTGAAGGGAGAGAGGGGAATGAGGGAAAAAAAAGGAATCAAGGTATACCATGTAGCTGGGAATTTAGCTCAGTGGCATTTTGCCTGCCTCACAAGTGCAAGGTCCTGAGAAAAAGAAAAGATATACCATGTAAAGGTAAAAATTCTACATGATGAATGTGATCATAATGTAAATCTAAATTGTCCCAATAAAATGAAAAATGAAAAAAATAATGTTTTTCATCTCAAAGTTTAAAACAATGTTTGGATTTTGATATTATTTGACACCTAAACATTGCTAAGAAAAGGACAAAGAACTCTTCCTGGGTTTGCACACAACACTCTTTTATTGATAGTTTCTCTCCCAAGAACAAGGACTTTCTTTCAATAAGCATAGGATATTGGTCAAGATCAAAACATACAGTGCTATTACAATACCTGTTGTACATTCCATATTCAGATTTCTTCCATTGTCCCAATAAATGTCCTTTCTATACTGCCCTTGTAGCTTTGTCCCTTTTCTACCATCCCACTAATCTAGGATTATGTGTTACATTTAGTTGTCATATTTTACCTGGAATAGTTCTCTGTCCTTTGTCTTTCAGGTCTTGGCACTTTTGAAGACTCTAGTCAGTTATTTTATAGAATGTCTGTCAGTGTTGAGTTTTTCTGAACTTTCTTCTTGCTTAGATTCAGGTTATACATTTTTAGTGGGAATGCCTTGGAAGTTATGTGTATCTTCTTCGGTATCAAGAGATGTACGATGATTTGTTTTGTTTCTGGTGATGCTACATTTGATTATACCCCAAAAGGTAATAATTGCTGGGTAATTTATTCATGAAATAATCTTTGGGAGGTAGTTTAGATACTTTGAGATTATATAGTGATATCTTGCTCTTTACTGAACTTTTGCCCAGTAGTTTAGCCTCTGTTAATGGTTCGTGACTTAATGAGTTTATTGTTAGGATTGTTGCAAGATGGTGATCTAATGACTGTTTGTTCATCAGGTTAGTTGGTATTCTAAAAGTAGAAGCTTTCATTTCTCCCTCATTTGTTTATTCATTTGTCTGCTCACCTAAGTATGGACTCAGGTTTTTATTTATCCTGTGATTATTCTGTTACTTATTTTGAGACCCATATTTATCTTAGATTTGGCTAACTAATGTCCTCTTAGTCTGTGATTCCAACACATCCGTTATTCTTTGAGCCTTTTCTTTATGGCATAACAAATGTTCTGGCATCTTTGGAATCAGCCATTTTTCCAAGTATCCCTCCTCCTTTTTGGATGGGAGTGATGTTTATAAACTAAGTCTCTCTGATTTTTTTTATTAATGAATATAAATAAAGACATGTCTACATCTGCTTATGTGTTTCTGTGTATAATCATGAGTTTGTATTGTTACCTACAATTCCATTGAATACCATCATTCTACTCCTGCCTGTTCCATATTTGTAACACTATTCTCTCAATGGTGAGACTGTAGTTCCCACTACCTGCAACATATGTACCCTTTTGCTTAACTTTATTTTCAGAGAAAGTAGTTCCAGAATTGCTAGTCTGTATCACTGCAAAGAAAAGCCCTTGGAACTAGAGTTCCATATTTATTTTATAGTTTTCATCTGTATAATGATAACATATAAAGTATTATGTTCAAAAGTTTCTTGAGGTAGCTTTCCTTTCCCCTTTAATACGCTTGGTAAACTATATATGCTTCGTTGGGCTTCACTGTTTTCTTTCTTTCTTCCCACGTGTCCCCACCCCCGGAACTGGGAATTGAACTAAGGACCTTGTGCCTGCCAGGCCGGCACAGTGCCATTGAGCTTTATCCTCAGCTTCACTGTTTTAATTTAACAGTGTATTCGGAATATCACTCCATGTTTGTATGAGTTTTCCTTATTTTTTTAGTACAGTACTTCATTTAGAGACATGTTATAGTGAATGCATTCAGTTTCCTGTGTGGTAGCTTTTCAGTTGTTTGCAATATTTTGTAGTTACAAATAATGTGTGGTTAATAGCCTTGTACAAATATCTTCTGCATTACTTAATATCTTCAGGGTTGAATAAAATACTTAACTTCTTAATTATGTAAGCAATAATGTGTGAGTAATTTTGTAATAATACTTGAAGCTCTTTGCTTGCTCTTATTTTTCCATCTACCATGGTCTTAACCAATGTGTTCAAGGCTGTTGGAGTGAAATACTTTATTGTAATTATTTTTCTTGTCTGAGAAACCTTGAAATCAGAGCGCTGGAAGTGGCCTTGGGAACAATTTTAGTCAAGTAATAAATAATCATATCCTTTGGGTCAAGTTTCATTTTAAGCAGTTGACTGTTCCTTATACATACTCAGTGCTATTTTACTACCTGACAGTTCATATCCAGCTGTCTGGGACCTTTTTTTTTTTTTTTTTTTTTTGTACCAGAAATTGAACTCAGGACCTTGTGCTTTGGAGGCAGGTGGCGGCACCACTGAACTAACTCCCGAGCCCTGTCTGGAACTACTAACTCTAATGTAAACTAGATTCCTTCATGTTGACTGTTGACTGGTTCTTCCTACGGGTTATGGAATGGTAGTAGAACACGATAGTTCTACATAAGATAAGACAGTCTCTGTAGGATAGAAATACAGATTTGGGCATGTGCTTTCTCTGAAAGAAAGGGTGTTGGAGGTTTGATGATTAAGAACTGCAGATCCTCAAAAGAAAGAATGACATGTTGGATTCCCAGTTAATGCCTCTGGTCCTCTCCATTTACTGATGACTGCTAGTCTTTTGTTCCAACAAGTGAACATTGGAATTAGAGGTGGACCACCTCCTGTTGTATTGCTAGATAACCGTGTAGAAGATTGGCAAGTGGGGCAACCCACTTTCCAGTCCCCCTTCTGTCTCTCTTAGAAGCTATCTTTCTCTCAGTAAATTCTTCCTACAAAAACAAAAACAAAACAAAGATTGGTTAGTATAGCTTGCCACTGGAGGGGCCACAAATAGATTACTTTATGTTGAGGTAAATCAGCACCCCTCAGCATAGGGATAACTGGGCCATAGGGATACCTGGGCTATAGGTGTAATTAAATCACTTCTGTCCAGAGAGGCCTTTTCATTTTATGAGCATGTGCCATGCAGATGTTACCATTTCCTTTGTGTGTGCTGATATGGAAAAGGTTAGGAAGGTGAGCAAGAGCACAGTCTCAAAATAAATCTCCAAAGTCCTCTAAGGACAGTGCACCTTATGGAGAGAGCTAGAGATAAGGTGGATAAAGGAGAGTTGAATTATATTGGGTAGAAGTTAAAACTTACAGGTCTATTAAAAGTATGTTGATCACCCTATTTTAAATATGGTATAATTTGAAATTATTCCTATTCATTTCTTCACTAAAAGTTACATGTTTTATACACACACACACAGACACATACACTATTCACACATACATATACAGCATGTATAAATAATACATGTGCAATATATAATATATATGTTATGTACTGTATAGTAACATATACAGTATATAATATATAGTTGACTGTGTGTATGTTTGTGCAACAGGGTTTTGCTGTGTTTCCCAGGCTGCCCTTGACTTCCTTTGTAGTGCAGGCTGCCTTCAGACTTGAAATGATCCTCACTGTTTAGCCTCCCTGGTACTGGGATTGTAGGCACCACCTTGACTGGCTAAGAAGTTAAATATATTTTTAAATGGTTTGGCTTGTTCGGGAATTAGAATATCAAACAGTTCACATAAAGAACTTAGCATCTTCTCAGCCTGTTTTGACATTTGGATTTGTTACCCTACTGATGATGCCTTAAATGGAAGAGATACCAAAGTTGTACTTAGTTGCTTAGATTGGTGAACCAGGATTTAATATCTGTTCTGAATGCCTCTGAGTTTGATGTAATTTAGAATGGTTGTGATACTTGAGTTGCTTCTCTGTTTAAATGTCTTATTTGAGTAGCATCTGATTAAGTTGTCTAAACCTTATATTCTCTTTCAAAATGTGCTTCTAAAACACATTTTTCCAGAAGTATTTGTTTTATATAAGATATAAAATTTAATGATTCCAACACTAGGGTTGGTATAATAGTGAAATCAGTTTTGAAATAATCTTATTAACATTGAATATTTTATTTCATTTATTTGATGTTTTGAACATAATTTAATTTTAGGCCAGGTAGGGGAGGAGTTTCTAAGAGATTTAATGGGACTTAGATACTTGAAATTTGCCTGTGAAAAGATACGGTCAGCTACAATTCTTTTAAAGAGTGTAAGCTAAAGAAAAAATTTTCTGAAAATTAATAATGGTGTAAATGGACGTTATGGTTACGCACAGTGTATGTAATAATAGCAACCAGCATTAACCCTTGACAGTCATTGTATTTTGTTTGTTTGTTTGGTTTGGTTTTGGTACTGGGGATCAAACTCGGGACTTTGTGCTTGTGAGGCAGGTGGTGGAACCATTGAACTAAATCCCTGGCCCCATTTTATTGTTTTTAATGTTTTTAGGGACAAGTAACTGATAGTTACCGGGAGCCTCTTTCTTGGGCTGAATGCTGTATCCTTTTAAAGTTTGTCTTGTGTAATCTTTACATAGCCATGAGAGAAGTGGTATTGTCCCACTTCACAGGCTCTGGACCAGCTATTAGCTTAAGGTCATAGGGTGAAAGGATGGCAGGCTGGTGGTTCTGGAGTCCATGACTGGTGTGTTATGCCACATGGCCTCTAGCATATTTTGAGTTGATAGAGTAACAGTTAAAATTCTACAAAGGCTGCACATTCTGTTTGGTACATTGTTATATAAAAAAGGAAAAGGTTCTTTTGGTGTAAGGGTAGGTAATAAAACCTTTGTCTACAAAACAGTGTAAGCAGAGTTCTGGTCATTGTGCCTCTTTCCCCCTTCCCTTCATGGGCTCACTGTGGAGTAATTTGCTAGGAACAGTAAGAAAAATTTGTGATTACTCCCTCAGGAATCTTGGGATTCTCATTAGAGTGTGGGCTCTTGATCTCAGCTTCAGAGACCTGCAGTCAGGCATTGCCGAGTTGGATAGGAATCAGGTCAGGCTGGAAGAGGAGTATAGTGTACATCAGAACTCTTGGGGGTAAAGATAGCATTGGAAACATAGATGGTGTAGAATGTCCTCAACTCAATTATTCAGTTGTGATTTTTCAAGTTGAGCTTTCAGTAAAACTTGAGGTTTCCCAGGATGCTTATTAAATAATATAATACAGAGAAGCAAAAGAAATGAAGGAAAAGGCTTTGTAGCTTTTAATAATGTAAAAAGGAGTTCCTTTAACTCAAAATGTAGAATTTCTGGGAAAATAGTGTTTTTGAATTTTTGAAGGGTTTGAAGCTATTATTTGCAACTGATTTACTGTTTTGGTAATACAGGGCAACATTAAAACATACTTATGCTCAACAATTAGGACACCAGGCAAGGTGGTGCATGCTTGTAATCCCAGCACTTGAGAGGTTGAGGCAGGAGAATTGTGAGTTTGAGGCCAGCCTGGGCTACATAGTGAAACCGTGTCTCAAAACAACAACAGGGCTGGGGATTTAGTTCAGTGGTTCTGCTGCCTGCCTTGCAAGTACAGGGTCCAGTGTTCGATCCCCAGTACCAAAAACAAACAAAACAAAAATCAACACCAACAAAAAGAATTAGGTTGTCTTACAGTAGCGGAATCGGGTCTGATTTAACATACCAATGCGGTATGGAAAGATTGTGTTGAAAGGAGAAGTGCAACTTAGTTGAGGACAGACTGCACTGTCTTTATCCGCACTGCCACAGCTAGAGGAGATAGTCTAGTCTTCTGATGTGTTTGATTCCTGTTGAGTAGGACAGAACCTGTCGAAGTTTCCATTCTCAGTTCTGCTCAACTACAGTGTTAGTCATTCCGGCGAGTTTGGCAGGTGTGGACAATGGAAGTGTATGTACTGATGCATAACAAACAGTCCTACATCATAGTAATTAAAAATAAGCATTTTATCTTGCTTATAATTTTGTGAGTGAGAAATTTAAAAAGAAATTGGCTGGGAAATTTTAAAGGCAGAGTATCTGGGGCTTAGAACATCATCTTCCGAGGTGGCTTCTTAAGTCCTGTGTCTCTCTTTGAGTTATGTGTTTTCTCTGTCACATTCTCCAGATCCTCTCCACGCATGGCTGGAGCTTTTCATAGCATGTTGATCTGAAGGCAGTGAGACTTTTTACATGGTGGCTGGCTTCCCCCTAGAGCAAGCATTTCAAGCAGTAGCAAGAGGAAGCTGTGACTTTCAAAAAAGACGTGAACTTCCAAATTGGCACAGAATCATTTCTGCCATATTCAGTTGCCCAGGGCAGTTGCAGAACCTGTCCACATTCAGGGAATGAGGACACAGACCTCACCTCTAGGAAAAGTGTCACAGAGTTTGTGGTCACCTTTAAACTATCACAGAGTGATTAAGCAGAAAGGGGAAATGGTTATGAGAAATGCTGTGACTTTACAGCAGTTTTCTTTCTCTCCCCCTCTCTCCTGCCTTTCTCCCCTTCTCCCCTTCTCCCCTTCTGCCCTCCTGCCCTCTCCTTCTCCCCCTCTCCCTATTTCTTCCTTCCTTTCCCTCCCCCCCCCCCTCCCGTACTCTCCCCTCCCCCTTTTCTTTTTCTTCTTCTTCACTAGGAATTGAACTCAGGACCTTACCCTTGCTAGGCAGGTGTGGCACCACTGAGCTAAATCCTCAGTCCCACAGTTTTCTTTTCTAGTGGGAGACATTGATTGTCAGCTTAGAATAATAAAGGAATAGAGGTGAGAGAGCTGCCATAGGGAGGAAAATGGAAAAGGTTTTCATAGGGGAAAATGGAAATGGAACTGAGATGAACTTTGCTTCACAATTGTCTTCCCTTTGTTGGGCCTGAACTCTTAGTTCTGTGATTTTTATTTTGGCCCTGAATTTCATGTTGCCATTTCTGAACACTTTGGGTTTGATGCTCATGCTCCCCCACATCCACCACTAACTTTTTTTTGGATCTTTGCTGGTCTTTCAGGCTCTTCCTTGGCCCACTCCTTTGGCTCTGGGTACCTCCTGGTAGTTTTAAAGAGAACTCTTCTTGTTCCCTGGGAGCCCAGTACCCATTCTTATAGTTAACAGCATTATTGTGGGGTGGGTGGGCATCAGACAGTGACTTTGGCTGCACCCAGGCTGCTTTGGCACCTTTGACACCTGCTTAGTATTGTATAGTTCAATTCTTTTGGATACGTGAAGGCTCAGTTCCTGTAATTTTAACCATCTCCTTCCCCCAGTCATTTCAGGGGACTCAAGTTAAAGAAAGAGGAGACTAGAACTTATAGCAGAGAACAGGCTTCTGAGTGTATGGTTGAAAGAGCATTCACGATGTAAAGAAGATTATATGCCTTGTTCTTAAACATAAAAATATGAGTTGGGCACCGTGGCTCAGGCCTGTAATCCCACCTCTCTCGAGGCTGAGGGAGGAAGATTGTGAGTTTGAGGCCAACCCGGAATACAGAGTGAGACCCTGTCAAAAAAAATTTTGTTGGAAGGTAAATTTGATCTATCTAAAATATAGTTCTACTTATATGTACTGGAATATTTATAGGACTTTTATGATAATGTTCTCTATCCTCCAATATCAAGAGAAGTAACACTTTTATCATTGAAATTTATATTGAGAGAGTATATATATGCATGTGTTAGTATCAGCTACAAAATTTGAATTGTTATTGATTATATTTTTACAAGTCTGTAGTTGTAATATTTGATTAGTTGTTTATCAGTCATGCTTAAAAATTTAGATTCTCTTTCATTAAGATAAAATATATAGTATCTTTTTATATTTAATTTTCATTGTAAAAAAAAATGCTGTTTGAAAAACTTCAGATAGTATAGTTGAAAGTGAAAGCACGTCTGTGTAACTCCGGTCCCCATATTGTTCTTTTTATAATTGTTAGCAGTTGCAGGCTGGCCTTGAATTTCAGGTGATCTTCCTCTGGAAAGGAAGTACTGCGATTACAGGTTCAGCCTCTGGAGTACTGGGATTACGGGTGTTTGCCCATATGCCCAGCCCAAGACTTGAATATTTATGTACAAATGCATACACAGAAATACATGGTATGATATATTTTTTAAATAAAAATGAATGTGTAAATACCGAATAGTTTCTGTGGTGTGAAAAAATATAGTAGTACATAAGATCCTAATGAGATAATTGACAATGTGAAATAGGAAGAAAAGGGCTAAAGGTGTAGGGAAAATGGGAAGGGTAGGGGAAAGGTAATAAGGGAAAAGAAAAAAATGAGAAAATGAAAAAATGGAAATAAAATGTAAACGGGGAGGTGAGGAGGGGGTAAAGGGAGGGCATGGACAAGGGGAAAAAAATGAGAACCAAGACCTGTCATGTAAAAGTACAAGATCCCAATAATAAATGTAACTGTACTGTATACCTAAAATGTACCAATAAACTAGAAAAAAAAAAAAAGAGACTATGTGTGCACAACTGTAATCCCAGCTACTGGGAAGGCTGACGCAGGAGGATCAACGGAGTTTAGAAGTTTAAGGCCAGCCTGAAAACAAAAACCCCTCAACAAAGTGGCACTTCTCTGGACTTACTACTTTGTGACAGTCCATGTTTTTAAGCACTGTATGAACTTGTCTCTTACTCAGCAACCTGTATAACTTGTCTGCTTCAGTTTCTTGGTTTATCAAACAGGCCATGTAAGAGTTCATATATTCATGGGTTCCAATGAAGTAACACTCATAAAATGGCTGTGATAATGCTCAGCACACAGTTACTGTATAAATATTAACTAGACATAAATGAAGTTGTTTTTAAAGAAACATATTATGAGTGTTTTCTTCTGGGTTGCTCAAGAGTTCTAGTAGAAATTGCCTTTGGGGACGGGGTTCTGCACTCTCCTGTCTAGTTGTGTGCTTGTAAGGTTTTGGGCAGTGACTGACACACTTCCTAGCCTCCTGCTGCAGTGAGTTGCTGTTGCTGATGGAAGGAACGTGTTTGCTTCTCAGAGCTGGTAAGAGGCAGGAAAAAATCTGAAAAACATTGGTTTAGAAAATTATATTACATTAGCACTTTATCTTTTTTAAAATTCTTTTTAAAAATGAGGTGGAGAGTAAAGTTGAAAGAATTTTATAAGGGAGAATAACGTGATTGTTTTGTCTGATTTTTGCCAGTTTTTAAGTTGTTTGTATAATTTCATAATCCGAGGGGAAATGCTGTTCATTTTACAGCTAAGACATAGACCCAGAATCCTGGTGGCATTCTTTCTTTTGTAGTGAGGAATAGTAAAGCCAGAACTAGAATCCTGGTCATCTGATCCTCACCTTTGTGAATTCTCTAGAGGATAAAGAGCTTTCTCTCCTAGTTGAAGCACCTACTGAATAATGGATCATTATACATGGCTGTGTATCTGTGCTATTTTGTGTGTAAAAACAGTGACGAAGTTGTGTCATAAGGAGTAATGCATGATGTTTTATCAAAAGGTTTAGAATTCCACAACTTTTGAAAGGTTTTGAATATCAAAGATACTCTTTTAGGTGAAGATTTATTTATGGTTATGTAGAAGAAAAATCATATGATATTTAGTGAGGCTGCTATTTTGTCTTGTGAACGCAACCTGAAAACATTCATGTGTAAATAGATCTCTTTAAGCAGAACTTCCTAATTTTCTGCCTTTCTTTATCTCTCAGACTTCTGTTCTCTTTTATGAATAGTAGTGGGCAAAACCTCTTTTGATCTATAGATCTCTTTGATGCCTCCCCTCTGTCCCTGAGCCCCCGGTCTGAAGCATGTTTTAGAGGCAGCTCTTGCATGTACTTTCCCTGCCCAGCTGCAGTACAGCTCCTGCTTCTGAAGAACGGCTCTGCGCGGCTCAGGTTCCCCGTTCTCTACAGACACGGGGCTCCTCATACCAGCTGGAAGAGAATCTGAGGGGCAGGGGAAGGTTTGGAAGCCATCACTGAGGAGAGGGCAGTGAAAGGAGCTGTGCCAACCTGTGGTGTGAGATGCGCAGGGGCCCAGTGAGGGAGCTCGAGGTTGGTAGAGTCCAAGGAAGGAGGAGCAATTTGTTGGTGAAGAAGGGACCACAGAAATGTTTGAGGACATTTTATAATCAGAATGAAAGGTGAGAATCTACTTAAAAGATGCTGGATGCTGCTGCTGTTGCCAGGTACAACTGTAAGAAATGCGGTTTGGTTCCTTTTCTTTACTCTCACCTCGAAGTATGATTAAGTGTATTAAAGAGGCCGTATAAATTCCCAGACTTAATTTTTTGAATTTTCACTAGTTTCCATTCTTCTCACCTTCTTTCTCTCAAGTACCAGCATTTAAGATTAAAAATATTAAAAAGCCCCTTTGGTTTGATATTTCTGGTTTGTTCAATAGAAGCTATATTTTGAGCTTAAAATATTTTTATTGGTCATGTGTGACTTTATTTTGTGTGTGTGTGCGTGTGTGTGTGTGTGTGTGTGTGTGTGTGTATGAGTATTTCACCTATATTATGTTTCACATACTATTTTATAAAGAGCCTGGAAACTTTTAGTTTGATTTCCATGGAAAATGTGTTCATTTTAGGCATAAACTTTTGAAACATTTTAATAAATTGAATTTCCTTTCATAATAAGATATTTCCCCTTAAGGCAATTAAAATAAGTGATTTAAAGATGATTTGTAGTATTCTTTCATTTATGCTATGACCTATTTTATGCTTTATTTTTTCTTTTGTCAGTATTATGGATTAAAGGCAGGGCCTTTTCACTAAGTTCTATCCCCAGCCCATTTTTTATTTTTTATTTTAGGACAGGATCTTATTAAGTTGTCTTGGTGAGACTTAATCTTGTGATTTTCCTGCCTCATCTTCCTAGTGTTAGAGATCATAGGCAGGTACTACTATGCCCAGCTTTGACTTGTTATGTTCTTGACAGTTTAGTGTAAAGCCTCTTTGTGGGTTTTTGTTTGTTTGTTTGTTTTGGTTTTGTTTTTTTGTTTTTTGTTTTTTTTTTTTTGGTTTAGAGACAGTGTTTGGGTTTGTATCTCAGGATGTCCTTGAACTCCCTGTGTAGTCCAGTTTGGCCTGTTGGCTTCAGATTCAATGGCAGCCCTCCTACCTCAGCCTCCTGGGTGCTGGGATTACAGGAGTGTGCCACCAATCCCGGCCTGTTTTTCTTCTTTTTTTTTTTTTTTAAGATAATCATCTTGCGTACATTAAAGATTCTTAAACTGAGTAAGGTGTGTATGAGCAGAGTGAATATTCCCCAAAGTAGTGCCATTTACTGGCTCTCCAGCCTCCCCCATCATACCCTATTCTGTATAGTTTTCTGATCTGCCTGCATTTTGCCCTCGGGGATACTGTCATTTAAGTAGTCAAGACCAGCTGTTCTGTCACATACTAACTTTCTTATTATAAATGTTCATGGTAGACGAAATCAGATTTCTTGACTCAGAAAGATTTTTTTAGCTTTGTTTCATGTTTTTAATTTATTACAAAGGCATAGTCATTTTGTCTTGTTACTTTTCTCCTTGAGGAGACAAAATACCTGACACCCGAAGTTAAAGGGGGAAAGGCTTATTAGCTCACAGTTTGTAGAGGTTTCAGTCCCTATGGGTTGGCTCCAAGGCAGGGTGGATGGCAGAGAAGCAGTTCATGGTGGCAGAAAAAGCAAAAGCGAGCAAGCAAGGGAACCGCTAAGCAACTTTAACAGCGCCTTTTCCCCTTTTGTACTCTAGGCTCTCGGGGTCAGGGCAGTGTCAAACTAATCAGCAGAGTGATTTAGTAACCACACACCCCTAATCCCAGTACCGCACACTCTAGATTCAGCCACCTCTGAACAAGGAAAAAAATCCCCACCTCATTCTCAGGGGTAAGCATCTAAACACAAGCCACATCACATTTGTTATCAGTATTTTTGGAGGTCAGTATTTTATTTTTTCTCTCTCTTCCTATGTGTTTGTTTGTATTATGTATGTATGTTTCTACCTTTTTGCGGTACAGTTTACATATCATAAAATGAACCATTTTAAAGGGAACAAATTCATTGTCATTTAGTACACTTACAATTGTTGAAAACCACTACTTCTGTCTAGTTCCAGAATGTTTTTATCATCCCCCAAAACTCCATACCCATTAAGCAGTTACTTGCTACCCTCTCCTCAGCCTTAGGGTAAATGTTTTAAATATTTTAAATTTAGAAATTAAAAGTTAAAACTTTGTGAGATAATTGATACTTTAAGTGTGTGTGTGTGTGTGTGTGTGTGATATGCTGTTCTGAATGTAGTATCATAAAGAAATCTATTGATTTAGTAATAGTGGAAAAATAAAGCCACAAAACTGCACGTACTGCATTTATGTTTATAATGATAAAAGGAAGAAAAAGGAATATTTAGTAGGAAATGCTCTAAAGCAAAGTAGTAATTGCTCTAGTTTACCTTTTGTGTTATAAAAGAGGTTAAAAACTGCATAATTATTTAAAAATCTGGATAGTTGAAAACTTGGGTTTAAAGTAATAATTGTAACACAATTATTTCAGGATACTGTAAAACTTCATTTTTTAAAGACAGTTACAGTGTTTAATATTTACTAAGGGGAAAAGATTTGTTGAAAACAAATATAATCAGTTTTCAGGCCTTCAACTTATTCTTAAAACCATAATAACTGTTTAAGTTATATTCTATTTTTTATTTTTAAAAATGTTTTATTGTACTCTTTTAAAAAACACTGTCATATTCACACTGTATGTATGTATGTGTGTATGTATGCATTTGAAACTGTCTCTCTGTGTAGTTCAGGCTGGCTTTGAGCTCACTCTGTGTAGCCTAGCCTGGCTTTGAACTCATGGCTATCCATCCTTCTGCCTCAGCCTCCCAAGTGCTAGCATTATAGGTGTATGGCACTACCCTTGGCTTCACATTGTGGGTTTTTTTTTTTTTTTTTTTTTTTTTGT
>NW_022900937.1:15526563-15538335 GCF_012274545.1 Fukomys damarensis
CTTGGTTCTCCATTGTGTTTTTTTTTTTTTTTTTTTTTTAGTACCAGGATGGAATTTGGGTCCTTGCACTTGAGAAGCAGTCATCAGAAACATTATATTCTTGGAACACTAGAAATCACTCCATAGATGTGAAGAAGAAAGAGCCAATAGTTTCCCCTCACAGTACCTCCCACATACCTCCCCTAAAGTAATTGCTTCTAGCGGTTTGGTAGCTATTCTTCTAGGTCTTTCTGTCATGCAGCTTATGTGCATGTATATGTAGGGTTGAACCCAGTTGAGCCAGAGACTCAAATATCTTCAAGCATGTCCTCACAGTTACTATAAATGTGTGAATGCACCAAGGAAAGGGAGGGACTGGTTAACCGGGAAGGCCTTTACCTGTCAGAGCATTCCTGTTCAAAAGCAGAGCCCTGTGCTGGCCAGACAGGAGTCCCTTGGGAAGAGTGTTATGGTGCTCTCCTGTTTCCTTTCCTCCCTTCTCGCCTCTTATACACATGCAGAATGCGAATAATCAAAGATTTATTTGGCTCATTAATGAGGGAACCAGTATGACGGAAGAGCTGGTTCCAAGAGCATTTGGGAGCTGAGTGGATGTAGACGTTGAAAGAGCACTGGAGTAATATTGCTGGACTACATACAAAATGAGTTCATGTCCCACAGAACACCTTGGGAGTTGGCTGCATAGATGTCTCTGCAAATAAAACTCTACAAGTTAACCTGTAATTTCACAAAATTTGGGTCCTAATTACAGTCAACTGCAGGTCAAACAATGATACTTGAATATCTTTGGGAGAATTTATTAAAGTGTTTCAATTTGCATTAAAAGGACTTACAGTTCTTCATTTGCCTTATTTATTTACAGTTTTGGGTAATTTTTCTTAAATGTGAGAAAGACCTGTTATGTGTAATAATGCAAGAGTGATGAAAGTAGGAAGCAGATGCTGGAATAGTGTGGTGTCCTAAACTAGGAAATCGAAACTTTTTTTAATCAACAAGTGTTTATTGAGCACCTACTATATGCCACGAAGTGGATTTATTTTGATTCTGAGGGTGTGGTGCCTTCCATTCCCCTAGGAGGCTGGCTGCCTTCTCCAGCGATTGATTGTATTAGAGGACCACTTGGTAGGCTGCTGTCCTGCAGGTGACACGTGTGCATTGTACTTCTTTTTCAGTCCTGGTGTAGCTGTCTTTGCCTGAATAGAACAGGGGTATTTTGAGGAAGCTTTATGGGTGATGTTTGTGTTGCTCTCCTTTTGAAAACTATTGTTATATTGTGACCTTTTTTTTCCTTTCCCATATTGGAAATTGAACCCATGGCCTCAAGCACTCAACCATTGAATTATATCCTCAGCTTTTTAAAAATTTTACTTTGAGACAAGGTCTCGCTAAGTTGACCAGGCCAGCCACCAATTTGTGATCCTCCTGCCTTGGCCTCCTGAGTAGCAGGGATTAGAGAAAGGTGTGTGCCACCACAAGTGGAGGAACATCTTTTTTTTTAATTGAATGAATAAACAGTAAAAAGATTTTAACTAGCATTTAAAAAATTTCCACACATACCCTTTTTTGCCTGCCCCACCTCTGTAATGCTTAAACTACAACAATGCTGTGATCACATCAATAGCAAGAATTATGTACAGTTATTTATTTTATGCAACTGAGAATTTATAAAACTAGGCTTACTCTTCCTAATTGCTACCTTAGGTTTGCCTCTTGCCACATATGCTGCAAAAGTTGTTATTTATAGTGGTATATGATCTGCATGGTAAAGATGCATGATTAAAAGACTATGGACTTTGAAAAAAATGTTTTGAATGTGAAAATAGGCTTTCATTATCTTGTTGGAGGTCATGGTGATAATAAGTAATAAAGGAGAAAAATGTATATGCGCTTAACTTGTACTTAAGCTATTTGAATTGAGTCAACAGTTAAAATGAGCAGCCACATGGATGTGCATTTAAGTTCTTTTCAGTGTTACTTTATTTAGGCAGCCATTTTGTGTAAATGCTTTCACAAAGCAGGGATTTGTGATTGCAGTGCACCTAAGCAGCCATAGAATTTGTAACTTGATCACAGGATATACATTATAGAACCGGGGAGAAATTGGGAAATAACATGATACAATTGCTACATTGTATTTTTCTTTTTATTAGTGTGCCGCTCCAACAAAAGCCCTTGGGTCTGTTTGACTTGCTCAAGTGTCCACTGTGGAAGGTAGGTGACATATTTACTACCTCACTCTTCTAGTTACTTTTCAAAATTTGCCTTTAAGCTCTATGTCAAAGTTTATTGGCTTACTTCGTACTTTAGTCATAGTGTATAATTCTCTGTAGGGTTTTGGTGTTCAGTTGTATTACTTTGTCCTTTGATGCAGCTGGGGCAAATCTAGGGAAATAAACATATCCTATTGATACTTAGAAGAATTAATTTGGTGATCAAAACAACCTACTGGTAATATCGGGTTAGAAAAATAAAATAAGGAAACTTTTAAATCTTGAACTGAAAGTTTACCTAATGGCTGTTTTCTAAGTCTTTTAGTAGGGCAAAATGGATGCGGTTGTCATAAGTAGGAGTATAATTGAAGGTCATGTTCGCATCAATGAACTTCAGTAGTTAATAACTTGGGCAGGCTTGTCTCACCACTTACCTACTCCAGCCCCCACCTTCACTGACTTTTGAATCAGATGTGAGATGGTTCTGGAGGGTTAAAAATGCCCCAAATAAATATTTACACATAAAGGAATTCATTATTTATTCTTGCCTAAGATGTACAAAATATTTCTCTGTTCCATTACAACATTTTGCTTTCCATGGACTTAATAACATCTCCCATCCCACCCTACCCATTTTATTCCCAAGCATTACTTTCCAGTTGTTGGCTTCAAAATGATACTATTGAAATACTTCAGGAACTCTTTCCTTCTAACACAGACTCAAATAGCAACCTCAGTTTCTTTCACCCATAGTAGCACATTTATTTCTGTTGTTCTTTTAACAAAGAAGATCTACTTTCATTTATATTATTATTATTATTATTATTATTATTAATTATTTGTACCAGGGGTCAAACTCGGGACCTTGCACTTGCGAAGCAGGCGGTGGACCCCAGAGCTAAATCCCTGGCCCTACTTTCATTTACTATAAAAGTTAATAACAGCAAGACAGTATGAAATCATACTAAATTATAGGCTGTGGTTTTTTTTTTTTTTTTTTTTTAGTACCAGGATGGAATTTGGGTCCTTGCACTTGAGAAGCAGTCATCAGAAACATTATATTCTTGGAACACTAGAAATCACTCCATAGATGTGAAGAAGAAAGAGCCAATAGTTTCCCCTCACAGTACCTCCCACATACCTCCCCTAAAGTAATTGCTTCTAGCGGTTTGGTAGCTATTCTTCTAGGTCTTTCTGTCATGCAGCTTATGTGCATGTATATGTAGGGTTGAACCCAGTTGAGCCAGAGACTCAAATATCTTCAAGCATGTCCTCACAGTTACTATAAATGTGTGAATGCACCAAGGAAAGGGAGGGACTGGTTAACCGGGAAGGCCTTTACCTGTCAGAGCATTCCTGTTCAAAAGCAGAGCCCTGTGCTGGCCAGACAGGAGTCCCTTGGGAAGAGTGTTATGGTGCTCTCCTGTTTCCTTTCCTCCCTTCTCGCCTCTTATACACATGCAGAATGCGAATAATCAAAGATTTATTTGGCTCATTAATGAGGGAACCAGTATGACGGAAGAGCTGGTTCCAAGAGCATTTGGGAGCTGAGTGGATGTAGACGTTGAAAGAGCACTGGAGTAATATTGCTGGACTACATACAAAATGAGTTCATGTCCCACAGAACACCTTGGGAGTTGGCTGCATAGATGTCTCTGCAAATAAAACTCTACAAGTTAACCTGTAATTTCACAAAATTTGGGTCCTAATTACAGTCAACTGCAGGTCAAACAATGATACTTGAATATCTTTGGGAGAATTTATTAAAGTGTTTCAATTTGCATTAAAAGGACTTACAGTTCTTCATTTGCCTTATTTATTTACAGTTTTGGGTAATTTTTCTTAAATGTGAGAAAGACCTGTTATGTGTAATAATGCAAGAGTGATGAAAGTAGGAAGCAGATGCTGGAATAGTGTGGTGTCCTAAACTAGGAAATCGAAACTTTTTTTAATCAACAAGTGTTTATTGAGCACCTACTATATGCCACGAAGTGGATTTATTTTGATTCTGAGGGTGTGGTGCCTTCCATTCCCCTAGGAGGCTGGCTGCCTTCTCCAGCGATTGATTGTATTAGAGGACCACTTGGTAGGCTGCTGTCCTGCAGGTGACACGTGTGCATTGTACTTCTTTTTCAGTCCTGGTGTAGCTGTCTTTGCCTGAATAGAACAGGGGTATTTTGAGGAAGCTTTATGGGTGATGTTTGTGTTGCTCTCCTTTTGAAAACTATTGTTATATTGTGACCTTTTTTTTCCTTTCCCATATTGGAAATTGAACCCATGGCCTCAAGCACTCAACCATTGAATTATATCCTCAGCTTTTTAAAAATTTTACTTTGAGACAAGGTCTCGCTAAGTTGACCAGGCCAGCCACCAATTTGTGATCCTCCTGCCTTGGCCTCCTGAGTAGCAGGGATTAGAGAAAGGTGTGTGCCACCACAAGTGGAGGAACATCTTTTTTTTTAATTGAATGAATAAACAGTAAAAAGATTTTAACTAGCATTTAAAAAATTTCCACACATACCCTTTTTTGCCTGCCCCACCTCTGTAATGCTTAAACTACAACAATGCTGTGATCACATCAATAGCAAGAATTATGTACAGTTATTTATTTTATGCAACTGAGAATTTATAAAACTAGGCTTACTCTTCCTAATTGCTACCTTAGGTTTGCCTCTTGCCACATATGCTGCAAAAGTTGTTATTTATAGTGGTATATGATCTGCATGGTAAAGATGCATGATTAAAAGACTATGGACTTTGAAAAAAATGTTTTGAATGTGAAAATAGGCTTTCATTATCTTGTTGGAGGTCATGGTGATAATAAGTAATAAAGGAGAAAAATGTATATGCGCTTAACTTGTACTTAAGCTATTTGAATTGAGTCAACAGTTAAAATGAGCAGCCACATGGATGTGCATTTAAGTTCTTTTCAGTGTTACTTTATTTAGGCAGCCATTTTGTGTAAATGCTTTCACAAAGCAGGGATTTGTGATTGCAGTGCACCTAAGCAGCCATAGAATTTGTAACTTGATCACAGGATATACATTATAGAACCGGGGAGAAATTGGGAAATAACATGATACAATTGCTACATTGTATTTTTCTTTTTATTAGTGTGCCGCTCCAACAAAAGCCCTTGGGTCTGTTTGACTTGCTCAAGTGTCCACTGTGGAAGGTAGGTGACATATTTACTACCTCACTCTTCTAGTTACTTTTCAAAATTTGCCTTTAAGCTCTATGTCAAAGTTTATTGGCTTACTTCGTACTTTAGTCATAGTGTATAATTCTCTGTAGGGTTTTGGTGTTCAGTTGTATTACTTTGTCCTTTGATGCAGCTGGGGCAAATCTAGGGAAATAAACATATCCTATTGATACTTAGAAGAATTAATTTGGTGATCAAAACAACCTACTGGTAATATCGGGTTAGAAAAATAAAATAAGGAAACTTTTAAATCTTGAACTGAAAGTTTACCTAATGGCTGTTTTCTAAGTCTTTTAGTAGGGCAAAATGGATGCGGTTGTCATAAGTAGGAGTATAATTGAAGGTCATGTTCGCATCAATGAACTTCAGTAGTTAATAACTTGGGCAGGCTTGTCTCACCACTTACCTACTCCAGCCCCCACCTTCACTGACTTTTGAATCAGATGTGAGATGGTTCTGGAGGGTTAAAAATGCCCCAAATAAATATTTACACATAAAGGAATTCATTATTTATTCTTGCCTAAGATGTACAAAATATTTCTCTGTTCCATTACAACATTTTGCTTTCCATGGACTTAATAACATCTCCCATCCCACCCTACCCATTTTATTCCCAAGCATTACTTTCCAGTTGTTGGCTTCAAAATGATACTATTGAAATACTTCAGGAACTCTTTCCTTCTAACACAGACTCAAATAGCAACCTCAGTTTCTTTCACCCATAGTAGCACATTTATTTCTGTTGTTCTTTTAACAAAGAAGATCTACTTTCATTTATATTATTATTATTATTATTATTATTATTAATTATTTGTACCAGGGGTCAAACTCGGGACCTTGCACTTGCGAAGCAGGCGGTGGACCCCAGAGCTAAATCCCTGGCCCTACTTTCATTTACTATAAAAGTTAATAACAGCAAGACAGTATGAAATCATACTAAATTATAGGCTGAAATCTATGTTGTACTTGTCTGAAAAATTTCTCCATTGTCATGTAAAAATCTTCATTGTACAAAGAGATCATTTGGTTCAGTTAACTTTTGAGTTTTCACATTTTGAGTCCTGGAATCCATTATTCCTTCCATGTACACCTAAGAGTACCTTTGGAAAATGTTAACTGTTTATCTTTTCTTTTCTTTTTTTTGGTACCAGGGATCGAACTCGGGTCCTTGTGCTTGCAAAGCAGGCAGCGGAACCATTGAGCTAAATCCTCGGCGGTTTTTTTTTCTTTGTTTGTTTGGTTTTTTTTGAGACAGGGTCTCACTATGTAGTTGAGACTGACCTGGAACTCACTATGTAGCCCAGGCTGGTCTCGAACTCACAGCGATTCTCCTGCCCAGCTTCCCAAGTGCTGAGATTACAGGTGTGCACCACCATGCCTGGCCTATTTATCTTAATTGTGGCTGTTGTGGTCTTAAATCTCTAGGATTGGGGGAACCTGAAAATACTTTGTACAGTACAGATAACTTAATTAAAGAAAAGTAGAAGCATTTAAATTCTGCAATTGAAGATATAGATTCCTCTTCTAGATTTTGAGAGGTGAGAATAAAATGCAATAAAATATATAGTTCTGTCCTCCAGCTGTCTCATAGTGTTCTACATCCTAAATCCTGAAGATCACAGGCTAATGAGAAGATCTCAAACATTTCTGAGAAAATTTTAAAGGGATTAGTGTTCCTAATAGCAAGCAACAAGCTGGGCATGGTGGCATACGTGTATAATCCCAGCCCTTGGGAGGCTGAGGCAGGAGATTGCCACAAGTTCGGGGCCAACCTCAGCTACATAGTAAGCTCAAGGACAGCCTGAACTATGCAGCAACATCCAAAAAACCAGAAACAAACAAACAAAAACAAGCAACAAACAATTCTCTAGTTAGGTTTTAGAAAAACAAATTGAAAAATTTCTAGACTGTAGGTAAACTGTTTTCATTTGCAGGCAAGGTTAAATTTAGAAGTTTGACTTAGTTTCAGAGAAATATGATTAAGCAGACCCAAAATATAATTGAGGCAGATTGAACTGGAATATTCATTTTACATAATGATTGTTTATTTTTTTAATCATGTAATTCCAGGTGCTGATTGCCGAATTTATTGATTTTTCAGTAATTTTAGACTATTTGCTTACTTAGTCTTAAATTTAATATATTTTTCAACTAGGAAACATAGATTATCAATAGCATATTTGAGTTAATATTCTGAAGATCTTATAACACTGATGTGTTTATGTGTTTAAGTTACTTCTCAGATTTTTGAGATTGTTAGAATCTGTAGCATATATAATGAAACTTTTCCTCTTGTAATGTAGACCAAAATATCTACAGTAGTTAAAATCTAAAACTAGGTAGATAAACAATTTCCTTTTATGTAATCTAGTTTATACAGAACTATTGATGTCTAACTGATATATTTGAGTATTAACCAAAGCACTGTTAACCTTAATGTCATTGGTAAGCATACTTCTTACTTTATCAGTGACAGTTATGGGACCCATCTAAACTTACAGTGCATTGGGAGACTACAGTATTGCAACTAAATGAATTGTGTATATACTATGTGAGAATGACTGGTGTTCAAAGACTTGAAAGTGGTAATGCCATTTTTTTGTGTGTTTTTTGGTTTTTGGTTTTTTTGAGACAGGGTCTCACCGTGTAGTTGAGACTGACCTGGAACTCACTATGTAGCCCAGGTTGGTCTCAAACTCACAGCAGTCCTCCTGTCAGCCTCCCGAGTGCTGGGATTACAGGCGTGCGCCACCACGCCCGGCAGTAATGCCATTTATTATTATTAATTGGTTTTATAGTCTCTTTGATTCTGAAAGCACTCTTCTTCATAAACGTTACCATTTTTCATGGTATGCGATGTGAGTAAGTTATAAAAATAGAAAGTAATTAGATATTGAATAATTAGATATATATCATAAGATTATCTTTTTTAATTAAATAGGGAGTATCTTTTTACCTATCATGTTATTTCCAGATATATGTTGATGTGTCTACTTATGTTTGGATTCTGAATTAAAAAGTATAAAAAGAAAAGTGCTAACAAAATAGTTGCATTCATTTGTTTTGAGCTATGGAATAGTCACTTGAGAACCCATGAGACACATGTACTGTACTCTGCTAATATCTCCACTTGTAGATGGGAAGGGATGATTAA
Organism: Fukomys damarensis; assembly: GCF_012274545.1. Taxonomy (NCBI): domain Eukaryota; kingdom Metazoa; phylum Chordata; class Mammalia; order Rodentia; family Bathyergidae; genus Fukomys; species Fukomys damarensis. The sequence continues at coordinate 15,535,130 of NW_022900937.1, forward strand.
CTCACCTGAGCTTGAATGAGCAGGATATCGCAAAGCCTTTTTATTTGTTTGTTTGTTTTTTGAGACAGGATCTCTCTATGTATTTGAGACTGCTCTGAAACTCACTGTGTAGCCCAGGCTGGTCTCAAACTCACAGCGATCCTCCTGCCTCAGCCTCCCAAGCTGGGATTACAGGCATGTGCCACAACTCCTGGATTTTAGCTTATACTCTCAATCATTATTTTACTTTAAAATTCATAATCATCTACATTTGGGTACAGAGGACTCATGTGTACCCAATTTTTAGTTGTGTTTAAAGTACACTGACAAAATAAGAAAGGAGCATGATTAAATCCTGAGTTGAGGATAACAGTGCCTTGAATGTGTCCTAGGGGTACAGAACTGGGCTTGAAATTGATCCTCCCTACTTATTGCACCTGTCTTACTTTCCTGTATCTGTCTTATTTTTCCAAAGGTAAGTGCTGTTCCATGAGGTACACTTAATGTGCCTCATGATGAAAATATCATCTCACCCCTCTCAGCCTGTTATTTTGGTGCCTTTTGATAACCATTTGTTTTGGCTGTTGGAGTTTTCAGGTAGGTCCAGTCTTCTACCATTGGTTGTATTCAAGGAGCTGGGAAGTTTTGTGTTGTAAGGGTCTTCACAGTAGCGGTCAGTGACAGCACTGTGAGTCTTTATGTAAAGGTGTAGATGTATCTGGGTATGTACCATGTGCTTATGAATCCTTGATTTGATTTCTTTTTGCTTGCAAATCTGAGATGGAAAGTGTAACAAGATTTCTTTGAACATAATTAACCTTTTATTATATTTGCCTGTATAGTGAAATAAGTTATTTATCATCTTAAGATAATTTGTGCCTTGTCTGAATTGCTGCATAACAAATGTGTTTCCATGAGTGAAACTGATTATTCAGGCATTCAAATAAAAGATAAGAAAGATTGAAAATTATTGTATGTCCAAATCATTCATGTTTTAGATGAAGCAGCAACTCAAGCAAAGTCCTGTGGAAAGTGGTTGAGTAATTTAATTTACACAGCTTCTATTTGATGATACATTAAGTTTCAGTTAGCAGTCTGAGAAACCTTAAAAAAAAGAGAGAGAAAAAGTTAGAAAAAAGAGCAAAAACATCAGCCTAGGTATTTATAAGTGGTAATATCAACTGCATTGAAACTGATTTGAATAGATAGTGCCTTTTCTTTCCTGGCTCTAGTCTAAGTGTAATTAAAAGTTGACTGTCATATTTAATTGTAAAATTGAGTATATTTTAAGTAGGTAGCTTAATAAAGCACTAAATAAATGCCCTTGTAGTTCTTTCTCATTAACGCAGTTTTATTGCCTCTTACTACTTTAATTTCTTTTTTTCTCTCTCATTGAGTTTATTGGTACATTTTAGGTATACAGTACAGTTATATTCATTATTGGGATCTTGTACCTCTACATGACAGGTCTTGGTTCTCATTTTTTACTACTTTAATTTCTAATGCAGTAGTTAAAGTAAATTTTCATTTTATTTTTATAAGGTATGTGAATGGCCATGCGAAAAAACATTATGAAGATGCACAAATACCCTTAACCAACCATAAGAAATCAGAAAAGCAAGACAAACCTCAGCATACAGTGTGTATGGATTGCAGTAGCTACAGCACATACTGGTAAGTTAGTTATTTTCTGTGTGTGAGTGAGTACGTGCTCATCTTCCTTGCCTTTTCCCCTTTCAATCAGCTATTACTGCTGTCACTTCCTTTTGATGCAGTTAGGATTCACAGGGGCTGGGACCATCGGAGACATCCACCCTTTACTCACTTTCTTTGTTCCTTTCAACTTCTAGGCCTCTCTTTTGGCCCTTACCTCTTGTCAATCCCAATAGACTTTAGGGAAATGAAAAATGGCTATTTGTTATTGTTCACCATAAATTTTCTTTTTCTCGTGGTATACTTTAAATTGAAGAAGAAGAATAATCCATGTTAAAAAACCAACCAACTAATCATGTCCCTACTGTCCAGTTAACATTTTGTCATGTACTATTAAAACTTTTAATTTCTTTGTTTGAAAGTTGTTTTGATATTCTTCCTTCTCATGGCAGTTCTGTTCTTTTCTAATCCCTGAGAGGTAAATGTCAAAAATTTGGTATATTTCAGTGTAAAAAGTGGTTAGAGGCCCTATTTTTTTGGTATTATAATCCACATGTCCATTCTATATGGATGACAGAATGTAGGGTATTTTTCTGTGACTGCTTAGAATGTGCTATTTATTTATTTATTTATTTATTTTTTGGTTCCGGGGATCAAACTTGGGTCCTTGCACTTGCAAGGCAGGCGGCAGAACCACTGAGCTAAATCCCTGACCCATAATGTGTTATTTATATTACAAGTGCTATTTAAAAATTTATATCCATTTGATATGTCTAAAAAGTATAATTTGCAATTTTAACTTTGGTGTTCGACAGATTTATTACTTAACTAACAATGTTTGGAAGTTTGTTTTGTTTTGTTTTTTTATCAGTTTACCCTATATTCTAAAGATTGTTGACATTGAAGGGGATAAAAAGAGGCTACTTAAAAGATCTGTTTAGAGCTATTTTTCTTGAATGTCACAGGAAGGCAGTACTGGACAGAGATGGGGATTTAAAGTCTAGATACCAGTTTGAGTTGTGCTTTCTACTCAAGTGGTGTGCTAACCCTTCTCTACATAGCCCTTTGTTGATAATTGAGAAAGGTGCCCATCAAGAAGAAGAGAGATTAGTGGTTTTCCAGGTCTTTAAATTTTTGTATGCTTGACATTGTTAAATTTTGGCTATGGAACAAATGTCTTAAAAGTTTAATCATTCAGACAACTCTTTCTGATCTTTGTGTGGTAAGTGGCTAGACTAAGAAGAGAGAACAGCTACTCTAGAGGTTGATAAAGATTTCAATAAAAATGAAAGTCTTCCTAAGATTTTCATACGAGGACTAACTCCCAGTTTATCGTGATTTGCTGCTGTAGAACACCTTTCTACCAGAGCTAAACAGGCTGTTAAGGTGTTTTCATTAGTGTTTTTCCTCTTTTCTTTAGGAAACTTACATATTAGAATGACACAGCTGCCTGATTTACAGAACTTTTTGTTTATGTTTGTCTCTTTGCTTTCATGACAGCAAAAATTTAGATCATTCTGTTTTTTATTTAACTGATATTTCATTACTCTTTTTTTTTTTTTTTTTTTTTTTTT
>NW_022900937.1:15538958-15594968 GCF_012274545.1 Fukomys damarensis
TTTTTTTTTTTTTTTTTTTTTTTTTTTTTTTTTTTTTGGTACTGGGGATTGAACTCAGGCCTTGTGCTTGCGAGGAAGGCCCCAGAACCTGAGCTAAATCCCCGGCCCTATAGATCATTCTTGAAGTATGTTACTATTATTGTCATAGGTCATGTCAACTTATTCATACAAGACATTGAAAACATTCACTCTTGATTTTCATTTAGCAGAGTGCATGAGATGCATAATGGAGAACTTTGCAAATACAGTTAAATCTCCCATGTGCTGTAATAGGTTTGCAGTGAGTTTTCTTCCTGTTGTTAAGATTCTGACCAAACCAACTCTTTGAGGAAATTTTAAAGATTACCTTAATGGAGAAGAATTATATTCATAGGGCTCCTTTAAAATAAAAATTGTAGGGCCAGGGATTTAGCTCAGTGGTGCCATGCCTGCCTCACAAGCACAAGGTCCTGAGTTTGATCCCTGGTACACACCCCCCAAAATACATATATATGAGCACCGCCTGCCTTGCAAGTTAGGGAAATTCTTTTATTCTAAATTAGAATGTAATTTGTTCTACATTAATATAATCTGTTAAAGTAGATGTTATTTCACGGCTGAATTGGAATTAAATGGAAAATCCTGAACGCAGGGAGTGTACGGAATGGTGGCGGCCTCTTGGCCAATTGCCAGTCTTTTGTGTGAAATTACACAGATTCTAAGTGTGTGGCTACCCAGAGTTTCTGAACTGCAGGAAAGGAACTGCAGCTGGTCAGTCACATTATTTCCTTACTTGAGGATTTTAGAACAAAATGCAATGGAGTCACCTATGGAATCACCCTGTCAGGCCTAAAAGGAATTTGTGATTGTTGTGAACTGCTGAAATAAGTTTAAATTAATATTTTTTCCAAGATCTTAACTGTCAGTAAGAAAAAAAAATTCCCTTGTTCATGTGTTTGTGTATGTGGTTGTATATTTCCCAAAGTATGTTAGTAATTTTAACTTTAGTAATTTTACTTCAGTACATAAAATTTTTTGTATCTAAATTTCTTGTGATGAGACTGAATGACTCTAGAGGTAAAAATACTGATATGATATATTAGGTTTAACATATGTGATTAGTAAGTATTTTGATTTTAGCCAATGTTGAATGAAGTTCCTTTTTATGCAGTGTGCTCTGTGCTCCAGAAAAGTTGTAAGTTCTGAAATGTAGCTTGTGTGTGTTTTTTTTTTTTTGTGTGTGTGTGTTTGGTTGTTTTATCCAACAATCCCTGCCCTGTCTTTTCTCTGCAAATCCTTCATGAAGTTACCACTGAACTCTGCCCTCTCTTTTTAGCTCCAGTTGCAGCTGGATGAAGTCTCTCCTGAGCTAACCGCGCTTGGGATTCTTATAATTTCCTGCTGCATGCAGTCACTCGAGACTGCAGAAACTGTATCTCAGATACTTATTGTCTGGTTCAGTGTAGGCAATGTATATTTGAAAGATTTAATTTTGTAAGCTGTCTTCCAAAAATGAGGAAGCTCACACCAAATCTATAATACTGTGTCCTCTAATCATTTTGGAAGACTAAAGAGCCACAGAACATTTTTTCTTGAAGAAGACTTACAAATGGTGACTAGGTGAACTACTTCACTTTCCTTCCAAGTTGGACACCCTTGAAGACCAGCTCCCCTTGCTTTTGTTACAAACTGGGCACTTAGAGAGGAAGCATGTACTACTGTATTATCTAAGCAGAACAACTAAAGCAGGTCACTACTTCAAAAGAAATAAAGTAATACTAGAATAATTCTGATTTGATACATTCCACTCCTTGAGGAGATAAAAAGATTAACATGAAACTGAGGTAAATTAAGATTTTAATAAAAATGAAATGCTCTCCAAGATTTTCACACAAAGGACAGTGTTTTGTTTACTGTCTATTAAGCAGTATTTTCTCTGTAGGTGTTCCCATTTTTTATAACTGGCTTATTTCATGGCAAGACAATTTGGTAGAAGAGAAATGAAATATATACTTGCCTTCTAAAGGAATTATTTTAGATGTTAATGTTTGTAAATTTTAAACCTGTAAAGTCACTGGAATGTCATGTCCGCTTGTTTTTTTGGTTTTTTTTTTTAGTGTCTGTCATTTACACTAAAACTAGGGGTTGAGAGTGTAGTTCAGTGGTAGAGTACTTGCTTCCCAGAACTCAATCACTGGCACTACCAAAAAAAAAAAAGTATGATAAAGTCAAATTGGCCTCTAAACATCAAAATGTTAGGCAGGCCAGGGATTTAGCTGAGTGGCATGGTACCTTCCTCACGAGCACAAGGTCCTGAGTTCAATCCCCAGTACAAAAATGTTAGGCAAGTAAATAAAAAGGAATTTAAAATTTACTGAATGACCTGCTCCTGTTCCCTTTTTGAGGGGTTCTTTTTGCCTAAAAGATTTATTGTTATTTTTTAGTATTAGTATTATCATGACTTACTGTATAATGATAGTTTTTTTAAGCAGTAAAGCTCTTTTTTCTTTACTGTTGCTTAAAAACTCAGGTTCATTTGCCTGATTCCTGTTGTTTCAGCTGAATGGAGAATGGTATATATACCTAAATGTATTTGGTATATTTTCATAGTTCATCAGAATATGATGGGAAACCTTATGGCTTAGGTAACTTCAATAACACAAGAATTTTAAAGCTGAGCAAGAAGTAGAGATTTTTCTGTTTTTGGTGTGATATTTATGTTATTCCGTATAGAAGCATTTGAACAATTAAATATATGTTTTAAGTACTTGTTGCTGAAACAAAATAGCCAACATCCAAAGTTAAAGGAAGAAAGGTTTATTTCAGTTCACAGTTTTTAGAGGTTTCAGCCCACAGTCAGCGGGCTCCAAGGCAGGGCAGCATGGCAGAGGGGCATCACAGAGGAGAAACAGTCCATGGCAAACCAGGCAGCAGCAACAGCAGCAGCAGCATGCCTCCTTTTTTTCTATCCCCTTATATTCCATCACAAGGCTGTTGACTGGTACCACCCATATCTAGTGTGAAGCTTCCATTATCCACACCCTTATTCTCAGTATCACACCCTTAATTCACATTCATACACTGTAAGTTCACCCATCTCCAAAATACCCCACCAATGGCTGCATTAAGCTTTTGGGGGACATCTAGATACAGACCATAGCAATATGGCTGGTATGACTGAGAACTCAAATATTTTGTTTTATTTTAAATTAATATAAATTTAAATAGCCACAGGTGACATGTAGCTAATAGGTTATATTAATATTACAAAATTTTGGAGACCTTAAGACAGAAATATGATAGAAACTCCAAGAAGAAAATAATCACTTTTGCTAAGTAAAATTGTTATAATTAACTATAATGTAAATGCAAATCTAAATGTATTTATTATATGTCATTTCTCATTTAAATTAATACTGAAATGAAACTGTTTATTACAGTTCATTAAAAAACAAAACATCACAGAGTAAATGAAATTCTAAAGCTATTAACATTAAATCAGGAACAAGACAAATACTTTATCGTCATATACATTATTGTCACTTACTAAATATTGTTTTGCCAGTTCTAGCCATTGTGGTAAAATAGTGAAATAATTCATATAAATAGCCAGTTGTAGTGGCACATGGCTGTAATCCTACAACCAAGAGGCTGAGGCAGGAAGATCACTGTGAGTTCAAGACTAGCCTGGATTACATGGTAAGACGCTGTCTCAAAAGAAAACAGTTCATATACATATTGGAAACAAAATTTTTTTACGTTAAAATTATGTGATTAAATTCCCAGAAAACATCAGGGAACTCTGGTAGATCACAGAAAATAAATTAATTAGAACGTGGAAGACACATATGTAATAAACTCAGAAAAATCTATTTTTTTGTTTGTTTAAGACAAGGTTCTCTCGCTGTGTAGTTCAGGCTGGCCTTGAACTCATGTAGCTTAGGATGATCTTGAACTCATAGGGATTCTCCTGCCTCTGCCTTCCAAGTCCTTGGGTTACAGCAGCCTGCCTGGCTATACAAAATCTCATAGCTTTCTCTTTATCAGTTATCAGTCAAAGTCAAAAGGACCAAAAGAAAAAAAAATACAACAGAATGTCAGCAACTTCAACTATACTCTAGAAATAAATGTATTAAAGGTGCAAACAAAGATAGTCTTTTTATGAAGAATACTTGGTATTATAAGCAGTCCTTACCCCAAGTTTTTAACTTTAAAATTGTACTTGAAACAGAATTGAGTTACATGATAGTCCCAAATATAACGTGAACAACATCCAGAAAAATCTGAGTAGCTGACATGGTGCTTTTACTCTTTATTGTTTGTTGACAACCTGCTAGGTGCTACAGACATAATTTTTAGTGTGTGGGCCTCTGAAGTGATGCATTGGCAGTATGGAAAGAAAACAGAACTTTTATTAAAACTTTTTATCTGGAAAAAAAGAGAAAGCTTTGGCACATGCCTCAGACAGCTGCTGCCAGCTGTGTAGATCTGACGGCTTGTGCCATAAACCGTGTCCTGAATGCGGGGCAGGCGGTGGTCACCTTGAGTATATTTGCAGCATGCATGTGCCTGGGCTCAGCTTGTCCAAATAGACATGTTTGAGATATTTTTTATTAAAAACTCTGCCAGATAATAATACACAAACACTGAAAAAAAAGGCAAACTGTTACCTATTCTGAGCTCATTAAACACATTAAACCAAATCCAGTGAAGCATAAGGAATAAATATAATGAAAATTAAGTTTCATTTTTGTAGTTTATCAGAGCAAGTAGCATTGGAAATTAGGTAAGTTGTGATTTTTATCCATTTTTCTACCTCTCTAGTTAAACATTATTTGCTTGTTTTTAATATGAAAATTTACCTGCTACTTGATGGGTGTTCTTGAAGGATATTCTAAAATCATTTGTATAAATTTGACTCTGAACAGCAGTGTGCATATATTATCATACTGAACATTTAACTAGGAGTTTATTAACTGTTGACTTAAAAGAAATTTAAACTTTTAAGTTTGCTGTAAGACTCTGTTTGGCTCAATGAATTTGGGTTTGGGACTAATCTTTACATAGCCGATAGGACAGTATTGCTTATCACAAGTGCTGGAGGCAGAGGCAAATGCAAATCCTCTTTTTACTTTCTCTTTTTATGTCCTGTTTCCTTATTTAATGTCTCCAATATGTTGCCTATATGATTTCTAAATATTTTTCTTTTTAATGTTCATGTTATGTTTTCTTTTTTTAGTTTTTCTGTACTAAATATAGAAAGGAACCTTTCCCTTTATCTGACAAGTAGGCTATTAGAAGTACAGTTTCTCTTTACCTGAAGAGTCACCTAAACTCACTACATAAAAGCCTGCTTTATGTATTGGGGTTGAACTCAGGGTTCTCTGCCCTGAGCTAAATCTCTTAATTTTAGTTTTGAGTCAGGGTCTCTCTGAGGTACCCATGTGGGATATGAACTTGGGATGCTCTTCCTTAACCTCTCGATTGCTAGGATTATAGGTTTGTACCACCACACCCAGCTTCATTATTAAATTTGATAGTCTTAAGAGTTGATCAGATGATGTGGGTAATGTCTGATTTGAGTTTGTTTTGTATGTGCAGTCGTAAGTGTGTGAGATGTTGAGCCCCAGAGTTCCTCTCCTAGCAAAGACTAGTCAAGCTATCAGAATCCTGCCTACTTTCTCCTGTCACAGTTTCTCAGTGCCAGCTATAAAGAAGCAAGAATACTATTTCAGCTGTATTTTGTGAAACATTCTTTCTACCCAGGGCATTTAAAATATTTTGTAACATTGAGATTCAGAGGGCTGTCCAGAAACTTTTGAAACGCAAACTATAAGTTAGGAACTTTTTTGTACTTTTGGTATAATCCTCTTAAAGTTAAGACTGCTCAAATTTTGTTTTCAGGTTTAGGAGTAAGCATAATTCTGACCAAATAACTTCAAAACTATAGTAGTTTGGACATTTTTTAGAACTTATTTATTCTAAGTGCTTCTGTTTTCTGGGGAGTTTGTAATGTCAGTTTTGGTGGGATAGTTTCTAGTTTGAAAGCAATGTCTTTAAAGATTAAAGCAACCAGGCAACATTTTATCAATTTTCCACCTTTATCACTGTGTGTGTGTGTGTGTGTGTGTGTGTGTGTGTGTGTGTCTTGGGTCAGGAAAAAGACATTAAAATGGGAACATAGGCAGCCAGAGAGAAATGTGGCGTGAGGTTTGTGGTTGCATTAATGCCAAAAACTAACATTTATTGATCATTTGCTACATCCCAGCACCATCAGTTTTGACCCATGAAAGCGATTGTTTTCCTCAAATAATAAATAAAATACCTGTATAGTATAAATACTCTTTTTTCCTTGGATCTTCAAATGTAGCTCATTTATATGCATTGTGAAATAGGTCCCTCTTAGTGACTACGAAAATATTCAGAATTGGTTCGTGAGAAGCAAAGACAATTGTAACAACTTTTATAAAATGTTTTTCAACTACACAAATCATGTCAAAATAAATTTTTTTTTTTGTACTGAGGATCGAACTCTAGACCTTGCTCTTGCGAGGCAGGCAGTGGAACCACTGAGCTAAATCCCTGGCCAATGTAATATTTAATTCTTTTATATAGTTCAGTAAAAGTATTAGTTGTCCCTTTAAGATATTGGGTAGTATAACAAAGTTTGAGAGCAGGAGATGTCTTAGAATCCCTAGATCATCTGTGCTGTATGACAGGAATAATACACATCAGGGCTGGGGATTTAGCTCAATGGTTCTGCCACCTGCCTCGAAAGCACAAGGTCCTGAGTTCTATCCCTGGTACCCCCCCAAAAAATTGCAGTTAAAAAGTTGATTTATGCTATTCCAAATACTACTAAAAAATCTTCCAATAAATGGAGTACCAAAAAATCATTTTTCTTTAGTATTTGTACCTGTATTGACAAAACTGTTGAAGAAAAGGAACCATTGTTTTTATTTCAAAGCAAAAACAAATCAAGTATACTGCAATTGAAGTCTGCTGCACATTTATGCTGCAAAAGGCAAAATTACTATTGATTTATACTGTGAAAAGTCTCAGTTTTCAGAAATTCCTATCGAGTTAGGTCAGAAATAAGTTACTTTCTCCTTAGATCTTTGAAATTACCTTATTCATATCCATTGTGAAATGGTGAAAAAAACATAAATTGCACTGAGATTCTAAATATCTCTTCTTAGTTTTGAGGTTTGAATACTGCCAAGTGTTTCTTTTAGGAAAATCATGAATTGGAGTTGACAGTGCTGTGCACCTTTGTAAGCCTCTTCTATGACTCAAAGATATCAACATTGGCAAAGAACATGAGATCACTGAAATTATTGTCTTCTATTTAATAATTTCAGATGTTTATGATGATTCATAGTATTTATATATACTGAACATTTTAATTACTTCCCCTCTGAAGCACAATCTGTCTCAGGTTACAGATGTTTGTAATATATATCACATGGTGGAACAAAATGAGAAATAATTTCAGTAAGTCTAGGTTTTGATGGAACACTGTCTTGCTAAAAACTAGCTTTTTCATATTTAGCTGAAAGCAATGATAAAAGTTTAAAAAATACCTACAACATGAAATTATTTTTCAGATTTTAAATAGGTGAAGACATTTATTTGTAAATTTGGAAGTCATTTGAAACAAAACATTTCCAAAGTTTTAATTTGACACTATCACTTATTATAAAACCTCATATTAAAGCCAAAATTAAAACTACTTGCAGTTTTTCAGTTTGACTTGATCTTTAATACTGTTAAAAATGTCCTTTTTAAATTGATAGTTGCCTGGTGGCTCAATTAAAGATCTTCCTTTTTTTTTCTCATAATACCTGTACTATGAGTGTGAACCCATGGGTGCACAAATGATCGCCAGGTGCTCTACCACTGAGTCATGTCCCTAGCCCTTTTTTTTCATTGTTTATTGGTACATCTTAGATGTACAGTACAGTCACATTCATCATTGGGATCTTGTACCTTTACATGATGTAGCATGGTTCTTATTTTTTCCCAATTCCCCTTCTCTCCCTTTACCCCCCTCCCTATTTACAAAGACTGGTTCCATTTTTTCCTTTTCTCTTATTTTTTTCTCCTTCTTTCCTTTCTCCTACCCCTCCTACTTCCCCTACTCTTTAGAACTTTTCTTCCTATTTCACGTTATCAATTATACATTTTGATCCTTACTGAGCACTTTTCATTGATTTTTTTATTCTGAGTAAGGCTTGTCCATCGTCCAAGCTGTTCTCAAACTTGTAACCATCCTGCCTCAGCCACTGTAGTAGCAGAGATTATAAACATGCACCAACATACTCAATAAAGATCTTGCCTTTTCTCTCTACAGTATCCCTTTTATTTTCAGTTTTTCCTCATAATTTAAAAATAATTTTCTTTAACTGAAATAATAGACTAAATTTTATCTCTCCACCTATAAATGTTTTTCTTTCTTGAACAAAAATCTCAGCCATTTTATAGCTGGCCAAAATTACAAATTCAAGTCTTTTAAAAATCATTAACTTATTTTTTTGTTGTTTCATTGATGGTGACTAATTTCCTCAATTATTTTTTGACTAGGGTATCTTTTTATTAAGAATGCACTTGCTGGAGATTTCCTCAATATTATGTACTTTATTATCTTAATACTTATTTGTACACAGCTTTTTCATTTTGTGCTGCTGCAGCAAATTACAATTGTCATTCTCTGTTAAATTTGTAATATTCCTTTGAGGCTTTATCTTTTTTTTTTTTTTGTGTGTGTACTGGGGATTGAACTCTGGTCCTTGTGCTTGCAAGGCAGGCCACCGAACCGCTAAGCCAAATCTCCAGCCCCTAGGCTTTATCTTCATCTTTACTTGATTCTATCTCAGTAGTATGCCTTCATTTGAAAAAAATTTTCCATTCTTAATTTTTTTTCCTCATTGAGTTTAGTGGTACATATTAGGTATATAGTACAGTTACATTCATTATTGGGATCTTGTACCTTTACATGACAGGTCTTGGTTCTCATTTTTTTCCCCTTGTCCCTGCCCTCCCTTCTTCCATTCTTGATTTTTGAACTAGAAAAAATTAAATTGTTATAATTAAAATAAATATTTGATTTACATAGGTGTCACTATAGCTCATGCTGTCTGCATAAAATGCTGAAGTAAACATACTATAATGTGTTTTATAGAAAAGGGTTTCATACTTCTACAATTACTTGCTTTCTTAAAGCAAATACTTTTTCTTGTGTGTGTGTGGAGGTTAGAGGTTCACTTTTCAGTTATATGAATTTGCTGTCATACTTCATTTCTCAGGTGAACACTAGCATTTAGAGTAGTTTTTATTTTAAATGCTGAGTATTGCTTTATCCAAACTATATGCATAAGTTTATGGAGAGAAAACGAAAGCAGGAATTAAAGTAGTTAACAATGCGGTTTTGTTCTTCAGTGAATGCTTAGCGTTTATGGAGGTATAGTGCCCAAAGCCTGGGTTTATAGACAAAGCACACTCTATCTACCCTCTTAACATGTATTCTGAGAGGAGCAAAGAGTTACAGCTTTTCACTAATTTAGTACTTTTGTGTATATATCATAAAATCAGTGAGAAATTTATTATCTTCCCATGGTGGTTTGATCACAGAAAGATGGTCTAGGATATGAAAGGTTGTGTTTTCTGTTTGTGGAAAAGTTAGAGATTGACCCCAGGAACTTGGAGAATGCAGTAGACAAATCCTGATTGATGGTATTGGTGGTTCTTTGTGAGGTGTGTATTAAATAGTGGCATTGCAGTTAAAAGTTTTTAAAAGCGTTCACTCAGAATGTTCACTCGAGTAAAAGTCACAAGCTATACTTTTGTGTAAGATTGTTCTTTAAAAATCATTTTACCTCCAGGGATTTAGCTCAGTGGTTCTTCTACCTACCTCTCAAGCATAAGGTCCTGAGTTCAATCCCCAGTACCCACCCCCAAAATCATTTTTCCCACTCCTCATTTTTTATAGACTGGTTTTATCTATCTGTCCTTTAAATTTTGTTAGAGATTACCTAATTTTTACTAGCTGCTACGCTTTCAGAGTTTCTTTTGCTCACAGTGGCAGTATTATTTACATTTTTCTTTGGTAGTTATAATAGGGTTTTAAAAAAAGCTGTATATTTAAAATAATTTCTTAGTGCCAGCCCATTTCTTTTTTGTAATTTTCTTGTTAAAATTGCCTTTATTTCAAGAAAAAAATTAATTGCTAATGCACAGGTTAAAGTTTATTATGTATCACTCTTTGTATTATTTGGTTATTGGCATGCTGAAATACAATGTCAATTTTTTAAAGAAACCTTAAACATTTTTCTTCAAAAACACTTAGCAAAAATACATAGCCACTGACTCATATTTTAGTTTTCTAGTACCTGAGAATAAAGATGCATTCTTCCCAATTCATCTGAATTCATTTTTATTTTTTTCCCAGTACCAGGGATTGAACTCCGGTCCTTGTGCTTGCAAGGCAGGCAGTGGAACCACTGAGCTAATCCAGCCCCTGAATTCTATTTTAATTAAGTAAAATTTAAATGTACAGCTTTTAATTAATTTGGGTTGAAATTCATCACCTTAAAGTGTTAGGCTTAACGCTACATGAGAAGATGGATGATTTTTCTTTCTTTTCCATGTATGATGTACCACTAAAATGTACACACAACAGCTTACCTCATTTTCAAAGGAAGAACAGAAGTTTTAAATAAAAATGTGAAAAGAAGCTAGTGCCTTTGTGGCCTTTTTAGAAGGCTCTTAAAAAAACATTCTGTTGGATTCCAGATCGTCTTTAATCTTACCACCAACAGTCACTGTCTGCAGAGCCATGTGATCATTCATCTTGGCAGCAGTCAGGTCTTTTAGTGATTTCATTTCTGCGGATTCCTCAAGCTCTTTATGCACATTGATTAATATTTCCCTTACAGTTATCGCTGTGATGATTTTGTGGTTAATGACACCAAGTTGGGGCTGGTACAGAAAGTCAGAGAACACTTACAGAACTTGGAAAAGTAAGTACTTTGTCTTGGGAAAGGGAAGGGGGATGGAATGAGCTTGAAGTCATTTAGAATTTTTGAATGGGATCTTGATCTGTGGTGTCTATAACTTCATCATGTTTTAATGTTATCGGAAGTGTTCTTAACTAATCCTTGAATATGCACATCTGAAACTCTGCCCATATTTCATTTACTATCTTTTATCTATCATAAACATATCCAAAGGCCCATTTAAGAAACTTATTACCAGTTTAGAAGCTATTTGCAAGGAGAGTTTTGGAGGTACAAAGAAAATACAGGAAATGATATAAAAGAATTACAGAGTTTCTTGTATTTGGTATTAGAAAAATCTCTGGCAAATGTATTATGAGTTCTACTTAAAAAGACTAACATATGCATTATTTTAAAAAATGAGTTTTATGTATTCTGTACTTTGCATCTATATAAATAGTGTAGGATCCTCCTAGTTTCTTCGTTTCCTTTTTTGTTAGAGGCAGTACATGTAATTTGAAATTGAAAGAGCTGTGAATGCTTTGAGATCATAGAGGCATTGAAGAATTTATGTGAATAGATTTTTCTTGGTATAGTCAAATAGCTTATTCAGATAAAACTTGCTGGACCCGAAACTGAAGCCATAAAAAGAAACCCAAATAGCAATGCCTTTGAAGTGCCAGTGGATAGAATCATGGGCCTGGAATGACTGCTGACTCAAGTGAAATCTGTGTAATCACCGCAGATCATAAGGTGCCATCTAATTTATTTTCTCAGTTGATGTATAGAAGGCACTGTGAAAACATGTCCAAAGCAGGGATCCCTTGGCAAACTTAAAGGCAAAGACAATAGATAGTCCAGAATGTATACTGAGAGAAAATAGCCTACCTTTCTTGAGTCAACACTGTATGGTGTTTGGTAAACAGTCTTTTTTTTTTTTTGGTACTGGGGATCGAATTTGGGACCTTGAGCTTGTGAGGCAGGCAGCTAAATGTCCAGTCCTGTTAACCAAGGTCTTGGTGCATGCTTATTGCTTTCAATAGATTATAAAGCTAATAAAGGAAGGAAGAATCTAGATGAAAACACTTTGTGTTTAAGTACTTCTTCTTGTCAGGCCCCTCCCCCCCCATACCAGGGATCAAAACCAAGACTTTGCACTTGTCAGGCACATGTGGCACCACTGAGCTACATCCTGTCCCCACCCTCCTTTTTTTCCTTCCTTCCTTCCTTCCTTCCTTCCTTCCTTCCTTCCTTCCTTCCTTCCTTCCTTTCTTCCTTCCTCCAGTACTGGGAATCAAACTCAGGACCTTGTGCTTGCTAGGCAGGCACAGCGCCAGTGAGCTACATTCCTGGTCCTTTGACTCTTTTTCAAAGTGCTTTTTTCTTCCTTTTAATTTGAGCTGAGCACCATGAGCCTGTATAGAATTAGAGACACATGTATGGATATAGAGCCAAACTGTTTGATTTTATGTGGAATTGCTCACAACTGCAGTAGGAGATTCCTGCAGTAATCTGTGTAGTGTCACTCTTGGTGTGGTGATGTCATTGTAAAGATCTTACATGCTTAGTTTGTTCATTTAAGAAGTGGGTAGCTACTAGAATATCTCCTCTACCGTTTACAGTTTTCTTTGAGAGAAGAGCCATCTCAGTTTGAAGTAAATTAATCAGAACTAAGTCAGAAGGAAAAGAGGATTTTCCAGGATGTACTTATTTTTAAATAGTTATAAAATACTTCATTTCCACTGACTACTCCATCAAGTACGAGGCATCACATAGGACTCTTTCCACATTTCTACTTGGCCTCACTGAAAAATTACTTGAGGTCCATTTCCCATGTTGAGAAAATTGCCTAAGTTTATTTTTATGTTTTGCAAACTTAGGCTGGAATCTGAAAACTGATTACATTCGCATTCATCTGGGCAGCACTGTCTGGTACAACTAACAGCCTGGAGTGGTGGGCGTGTGCTGTGCTCTGCCCTTTCTTACGTGGTCACACTACCATATGGCTTCATATGGCTGTTGAGCACTTGAAAAGCTGTTAACACCATTGAGAAACTGAGTTTTTGACTTTTCATTAAGTTTAAATTTAAATAGCCACAGGTACTGAGGAGCTACCATATTACTGTGCCATTTTGAGACTCCCTCAGGATAAATATAACTTCTTTAGGTTAAAACTAAAAGTAGTTGGGCCGGGGATTTAGCTCAGTGGTTCTGCCACCTGCCTTGGAAGCACAAGGACTTGAGTTCGATCCCTGGTACCCCCCCAAAAAAAAGTAAATAAAATAAAAGTAGTTATTGTCACTAAATAATACTTACATGAGGCATGATCATAAAATACAGTGAATGCTTAAAAGTCTTTTAGTAAATATTAAATATTTATTATACTAAAGATACATTGCCATTAACCCCTCTCAAAATCCTCCCCCTCATCTTGACACACTTGCCTTTCATTCTCACCACTTTCTGAAGCAGTTGTGGAAGTCCTTTTTTTATGAGTGTCTTTAGTTGTGTTGATGTGGCTGCTTCACTGTCCTGAATCAATTCAAAACATTTACATTTCATGGTCATTTTGACTTTGGGGAAGAGCCACAACTCGTGATACCAAATCCAGTAAAGAAAGTGGAGGAAGCCGGGCGTGGTGGCACACGCCTGTGATCTCAGCACTTGGGAGGTTGAGGCAGGAGGATGGCTGTGAGTTCGGGGCCATCCTGGGCTACATAGTGAGTTGAGGGCCAGCCTGAACTAGAAGGGAGACTTTGCCTCAAAAAACAAACAAACAAAAAACAAAGAAAGTGGATGAAGACACGCTATAATGTTTTTGTAAGCCTGCCTTCTGATAGGGTGGTACTAGGCAGCAACATTCACTGTATTTTTTATCAGAGCTCATAAAGACACAAAAGTAGACTTCCAGGCTCCTTTAGAAACTACCAAGAAGCATGGGATAAGTGTGTTCAAGGTGAGGGGAATCAAGCTGGGCGAGGTGCCACATCCCTGTAATCCAGCACTGGGGGGAGGCTGAGGGAGGAGGATCGCCAGGGTCTCACTGTGTATTTCAGGTTGGACTCGAACTCAGGGCAGTCCTCCTGCCACAGCCTTCAGAGTGCTGGGATTGCAGGCATGTGCCACCACCATGCCTGGCCAGTTTTAAAGATTTTAAAACACTGTATTTTTTAAATTGTACTTGTGTTTGTGACTCAATTTCTGCACTTACACAAGTTGTTTAGAAATAATTTAGCACTGTAATATAGGAAATGTTATTTTCAATTTTTAGCCACTGACACTATGAGAGAGGTATACAACGTTCTGAAGAATATTTTTGATGTTTTAAGGAACTGATTGTCATTAAATCTGATGTTCCAAAGACATTATGGTTCTTGTGGATATTCTGGAAAGAAAAATAATGGGTGTATTTACTTTGGATTAGCTTGGTACTTTCAGAAGTTGGAAAAGAATTGGCAGACTTATAAGTTTATGTTGTTTAGCCATAGTTTTTGCTTCCTTCACGTTAGTTATGTGGTATGTAATGATTTTAAAGTGACCTTTTAAAGAATAATTTTGTGATAAATTTTAAGCAAGATAGCTCTTTCATCAAGAAAAATTTTGAATGATTTAAATTCAGAATTTGTTATCTAATTTGGATTTTAGAATATCCTTTACAGCATAGCTGAAACAGATGAATTTATATATACCTATATTGCCATAATTTATAATACCTCACAGATTAGAGTGTACTTCTAAAGTATACAAGTAAAATATGGAGCCTTATCCAAAGAAAGAAAGAAAGAAAGAAACAGCACATTATTTAAATCTTTAGATTGCAGAATAGTGGTGCAGACTGGACTTTTCCTTGAAGCTTCCTTCAAATACTGGAGTAGGTGGATAAGAGTGGTAGTGAGGAGGGTGTGTCTCCCAGGCCTTGTCTACCTGATGTCCCTGCTGGGGGAGTGGTAGGGATTTCCAGGGAAATGCAAAGCCACAGTTAACTTCACATACCTTAGGGCATGCAGCCCTCAGTCAGTGATGGTGGGCCTTTTACAGTCTTCAATGATACAAACAGCCCACTGCAGCAGGTGTGCCATAGGTTCGCCATCACTGCCCTAGATGTTGTGGGTGACTTGAATTTATTCTTTTTTTTTTTCCTTTAAAATTTTTTCTCTTAGCCGCTGTGTAGCAGGAATATATTAATGTCTTTTTGACTCTGTTTGTTTTAATAGCTCAGCGTTCACAGCTGACAGGTATAGGAAGAGAAAACTTTTGGAAAACTCATCACTAAACAGTAAATTATTAAAAGTAAATGTAAGTAAAATGTATTTAAATATAAGAGTTGGGATCTAATCGCTGTTCTATTAAAAATGTAACTTTCAATGTTGTCTGTTATAAAACTTTAATAACCCGTGCCTTGAATTGGGAATAGTTTACAAAGTGTTTGCCTCTTGTACTGATGATTCTGATGCCACCCCAGTGAGTGCCTCTGTCATTTCTTTCTTCCATCAGAGTTACCACTGTGCTCCTCTGCTTTAGAAACAGGACCCTCTTCATGCCTACTCACTTACCTTGCTATTCCATGTCTGTGGGATCTCAGAGACCCTCGTGTTAAAAGTTCCTAGTGCAAGTTCTATGGGTCTGACCCTTTGGCGAGTTTTATTTCTTAGGACTTGGTTAATATAATTCCCCCATACAAGAATATGCATCCTCACTCAGGTAACCATCTGTTATAATGGTATATGACTATTAATAGGTTAACAGAATTTAGAGATCATTAAACATTTTTAAGTGAACCAGTATTTTTGTCCTGCACGTACGTACCCCTTTGCTGTTGCACTAGCTGTGTTTGGACACAAAGTCTTAGGATTTTTTTGGGGAAAAAAAACAGCTTATGTGCTCTCATAGCCACCAGAATTATAGGCAGAGATAGTGTGGGTTAGATTGGCAGATTTCCTTTGTTGGTATACTATTCACACATTGTGGTGCATTTGTAGAACTAATCAGAAAACCAAGCCTCAGGCTGGATATGGTGGTGGATGCCTCCAATCTCAGCAGTCTGGGAGGCTGAGTCAGGAGGACTGAAAGTTCTAGCCCAAACTGGGCAATTTAGCAACTCAGTGAGAGTGTCACAAAATTTTTTTAAAAAGGGCCAGGGTTCAATCCCCAGTACAAAGCAAAACAGAAATCAAGCCTTGGTGTTTAAGAGAAATGCAGATAATGTCTTAGTTACTTTTCTTCTTGCTGAGGCAAAACACTTGACACCTACAAGTTAAAGAAGGAAAAGTTTATTTACCCCAAGTTTGTAGAGTTTCAATATATGGTCAGCTGGTTCCAAGGCATGGCAGAGAGGGCATCACAGAGGAGAAACAGTCCATTGTAGGGCAGGCAGGCAGAAGCAAGGAGCAGCAAGTGACAGCAGCAGCTTTCGGTCCCTTATATTCCACTCAGGCTGCCTGTCCTTAGGGCAGCACTCACACCCATGGTAGGGCACCCTTAATCCCAGCATCATACACTTAATCCCAGTACGACACACCTAGATCTAGTCACCTCCGAAAATCCTATGACTTTGAGGCTTTTGGGGGGCATCTAGATACAAGCCATAAGAGAGGTTTTCTATTTTGGTTTTGTTCTTATTGAGGCAAGGTCTTACTGTATAGTTCAGGCTGGCCTCAAGCTCACAGTGGTCCTCTTGCCTCATCTTCCTGAATGCTGGAATTACAGGTGTGCACCACAACACTTGTTACTACAGGTAGTTTCTTAAGGGTTAGATCCCATCACTAGGACATGTTGGTCATTTATTCAAGTCTTAAAGTTAAAAGTTTGGGGGCAAAAATACTGGGGTCTTATGTATAATTTCTCAATTTCTATTTTGCTATCTTATAAAGATAATCATTTTAAACTTCATTTTTCTTTTCTTTTCTTTTTTGCATTGTTTACTCCATGATACTTATTAGTGCTTATTTCCTCATAATTTTTCAACCAAGAAACTCTCATTTAGAACAATACCAGGATGAGAAATTGCCTTCTAAAAATGCACACTTACAAAAAGAGTACTGCAGAAAGAGAGCTTGACATATACCTTGAACATAAAAAGATGAAGCACATCTGTAATCTTAGCAGTCTGGGAGGCTGGGGCAGGATTACACATTCCTCCACAGCCTGGGAAAGATAGCAACTTAGACCCTGTGTCAAAATAAATAAAGGGCTGAGGTCGCAGCTCAGGGCAAAGGCCCTGGCTTCTGTCCCCTATTACTAAAAACAAAAAACCAAATGAAACAAAAACCACTTCCAGGTTATCTCGGTCCTGCAGTTTCAAATAGAAGCCTTTGCTTAGTTTTGATGTTTGGAATGGACAGTCTTCTGTTCCTGATGGTCACGTGTTCCGTTTCACAGGGAAGCACCACTGCCATTTGTGCTACGGGTCTTCGGAATTTGGGAAACACATGTTTCATGAATGCCATCCTTCAGTCACTCAGGTAACACTAGACTCAGAGTTGACTATCTGCCAGTAGAGGTTCTGAAGCCTCTGGCTTCAGATCTTACATCTGCCACTAAGCATAGTCATACAGCTGGGGCAAGTTGCCTCAACTTACTGTGCCTTAATTTCCTCATCAGTAAAATTGGAGATAATCATTCCTTCCTTATAGGATAGTAGGCAAGATTAAATAATATAGTCTGTTGTGCTTAAAGCAGTGCTTGGTTGTAACTATTAGCTGTTATTATTTCTTTCTTTGCTTATTGAATAGGCTAGAGTGGGAGCAGCAGACTTTTACTATAAAAAGCAGAATAGTACATATTTCAGTTTTTTAGGCCATACGTATGTCTCCCATGTTTTCTCCCCTCTACATTTTCATTGTTAAAGACAAATCTTTAAAAATGTAAAATTCACTGTAAAAATGTAAAAGCTCTTTGGCCACAGGCTAGATCGTATCTGTGGACCAGAGTTTGCAGACCCCCTGAGCTGCAGCAGTCCTGGTTCAATGAGCTAAGTCATAAGATCACATTTACCAGATCTTCAGAATGTAAGACAAACAGTACAAATTAAGTAGCCAACAAGGTTGACCTCAGTAGAAGACATTAGTTTGAAAGTTGTTTACTTTTAGATTTCAGTGAGGCATCAAAGGCTGGGGTAAACTGTCTTCCCTAAATCATATTGCTTGTAAGGAGCAGAGCCATATTTAATGTTTCCTTGAAGGTACTGCCTCTTGTCTACTTGTTCTTGCTCAAAGAAAAAATATAGTTCCCATTAAAATAGCTTTATAATTTTCTGTGTATATTGAAATAAAATGGATGGCTTCATTATTTGTTCTTATTTGAGGAAATTATTAATTATACAGTGGTGCCTCAGCTCACAAACTTAATTCACTCAGCGATTGTAGAAAAGATGTCCGTGGTTGTGTTTGTCACCTAATGCAGAGTTCATAGAGAAAAACAAAACTTTGCCAAATGCTTCTGTTTAAGATCCAAATTATTCACACAACCAAATCATTCGTGAACGGAGGTTGCACTGTATAGAATCAAGCACCCTGAGAAGAGCAGTGTGACAACTTATACATAGAGAGGAAATTGGAGATTTTTTTTCTTTTGAGGAGTTTTAAGTTCTTTGTTCATTTCTACAAAGTTGTCTGTTTCTCAGCCAGGAATTTAGCTCAGCGGTTCCACTGCCTGCCTTGCAAGCACAAGGACCCGAGTTTGATCCCTGGTACCAAAAAAAAAAAAAAAAAAGTTGTGTTTCTCAGAGTGAGCTAAGAACCATAGTATGGAAAAAATTCCATGCAGGAGATTAAATTGAGTACAATTTAAATGAGACAGTTGAAAGAGCATACTTAAAAAACATATATGTAATGTAATTTTCATAGACTTTTGTTTATAGTCTTACTAAATTCTTTTCTTTTTTAAAATAATTTTCTTTCCTCTAAAATAGTAACATTGAGCAGTTTTGCTGTTATTTCAAAGAACTGCCTGCAGTGGAGTTAAGGAATGGAAAAACAGCGGGAAGGAGAACATACCACACCAGGAGCCAAGGGGACAGCAATGTGTGAGTGATCAGTGTGTCCTTTCCAGCCTCGAGCTGCAAAACAAGGGACTCTACTGGTGATTTTTATCATACTATTTGAGCTTAAGCATCTACTTGGCATCCTTAATAATTGTTGGAATCCTTTCATTTCTTTTTACTAGAACAGGAAGGATAGTTTTGCACCCTGAATATCGAGTCTGCAGATTCAGGCATTCTAGAATCGACAGGTATACATGCAGCAGAGTTCTAGGTGCAGACAGACATGAATATCATTAGTTCTTGTGAAGTGCTATGTCTCATAGTGTGAGGTAGCCCTGTCTTGGCTAATAAAATTAATTTGTAGTCAGCAAATTAATTGAAGGGCAATTCAGTCAATTTTTAGTTAATATGGAAAAGAGAAAAAACAGACAAGTGATAATTAAGAACCAGCTATATATTCATATTCATTGCAGCAGCCTTGCCCTGTATGGGGCTCAAAAGATTTGCCATACTGTCATGGTTATAAGGTGCACATTTTTGTTACCTTTTCTGAAATAGGGCTGTGATGTATATTCTGTATATATTGAGCGTTAGCTCAGCCTACTCATCCCCATTCCCCCACACCCTCATTCCCACTTGTCCTGAACTCCATTTTCTTTCTTTTCTTTTTTTTTTTTTTTGGTACCGAGGATTGAACTCGGGTCCTTGCACTTGCAAGGCAGGCCACCAAACTGCTGAGCTAAATCCCCGGCCCCTGAACTCCATTTTCTAAGCCAGGAGTGCCTTGCCTTAGTGGCTCAGGGAGAGTAGAATAGCACTTGGCAGAATAGGGATGTGTGGACTCTACAGCCAGGCATTGACACAGGCGTGGAATGACATCATGAGAGTGGTACTGGAGGGGTTTTTGCCATGGTAGCAGCATGTAGATGAGCTGGGTAGTGCCTACATTCAGCTGGGCTGGAGGAGATAGCAGTGAAATGAAGAGGGAAAAGTGCATGTGTGCAAAGGTTAAGGGTGGAATTAGTGCATGATGAATTGGTTTCATTCAGGGCTGAGTTACAGACTGCAGTCATCACCATTGGCTGATACAAACAGAACAGGAATTTACTGAAGGGCTGTTGGTGAGCCATCCACTACCTCGGGCTAGAAGGTCGGGTCTGGGGTCTAGGGAGCCAGCCTCACAGTTATAGCCACCCATAGAACCGTCCTGTCTGCTTCCACTGCACAGCACTGCTGGACTTGGGGACAGTGACTGCTGCTGTGACTGATGCCACTGGACTTTAGGGAGGCCGAGTAAGCGGCTGCTTGAACTTAATTGTAATTGAAGTTGAGTATGTCAGTTTAGTGACTTGCATAGAAAACCAAAATTAATGGTGACTTAAATATCCACGTTTCCTTATATGAAGCTCAGAGATTTTCCAGGACTGTCTCACAAAGTCCTAGGACTTCTGGCTTTTCTTCTGTGAGCCCTAAAGTGGGACTCTTATCCTCATGGCCTCAGATATATTGCGGTTGTGTGCTGTCACATCCTCATTCCAGCTTGGGGATAAAGGAAGGGTTTACTAAGAAGAGCTCCTTTTTTTCTTTAAGCAAATTTCCTAGAAGTTGGGCACACTGTTTTGTTTTGGTTTGGTTTGGTTTGGTTTTTTTGAGACAGGGTCTCACTGTGTAGTTGAGACTGACCTGGAACTCATTATGTAGCCCAGGCTGGTATCAAACTCACAGCGATCCTCCTGCCTCAGCCTCCTGAGTGCTGGGATTACAGGCCTGCGCCACCACAACCAGCTTCGTTTTTATCTTGGGAGTTCAACTGCTCGACCAAAAAAGGGAGTTCTATTGTTATGAAAGAAGTAAAGAATGGATACTGGGAAACAGCTGAAAGAGTTTGGAGAATAGCAGCACTTTAAAAGGTTGAAGTGACAACAGACCCTTCTCTAAGAAAATTCCCATTGGAAATGGGGAAACCTGAATTGGAAGGTCATGAGAAAGTGATGCTTAGATTTGGGTTTGAGAATCACTGATACAGAGCTGGGGCCACATGGACTTGGAGGCAGAAGCAGCAGATGGTGCTGAGCTGGAGTCTGGGAAGTGCTCCTGGTGAGGGTCCAGAGGAAACCTCAGGAGATGGAGAAGATCCATTGCTGAAGTCTTAAAAATTGACACTCTGAAGTAATTTGGCTTGGAAATTACCCACAGCTTTATTGTCTTTGTGTGTTTTTAAATTTCAGAATGTACAAATAAGGTAGTAGTTTGGCACAGTAAAGCTAAACTTGTGATTAAAAAATGAATTTTGTCAGTAATTGCTGCTGTATACATGGGCCTTTGATATATACTTACTTAGCTGTGAGAATTAACTTAGGAAAGACCAAGTCCTCTTAGAGTTTTCATTTTTTATTTATTATGTGTTTTAGGCAACAGTGCATTATGCGTTGAAATAGTGTCCCCTCCCTGACTAATAGTAAAGGTATCATCTTTTCCTCTTTTCCAGGTCCTTGGTAGAAGAGTTTAGAAAGACACTTTGTGCTTTATGGCAAGGCAGCCAGACTGCCTTTAGTCCAGAGTCCTTGTTTTATGTTGTTTGGAAGATTATGCCGAATTTTAGGTAAGTATTAAAGGTTATCTAAAAACAGTAATATTCATCTTTACATTGCCTTTAAAACATTCTAATGAAGTGATGGTATTCCAAATACTCTGAATAATGGATGTTTTAAAAGAAGAACAGAGGAATACATAGAAATAATGGACATCAGAAAGGTCTTTAACAGGGCCAGGGATTTAGCTCAGTAGCACTGTGCTTGCTGGTCAGGCGCAAGGTCCTGAGTTCAATCCCTGGTACCAAAAAAAAGAAAGGTCTTTATCAAAGAGTTTTTTTTTTTTTTTCCCCCCAAAAGTAAGGCCCTCATGTACTAAGAAACCATAATGGACAAAATTTCCTTGATTCTTTCAAAATCTTTTGAGAAATAATTGCCATCATACACTGTCTTTTTATTCCAGCTACAAAAATTGTAATGAAATTAGTAGTAACCCATAGTGTTATGTTCACTGTTCTGGTCCTGGATTTGAAGCTCCAAGGAGACTAGCCACATCCATTAGGATGCTTCATGTGGTAGCTGCCCCTGAATGTGGTGGTGCATGCCTGTAATCCCAGTTGTCTGGGAGGCTAAGGCAGGAGGTTTGCAAGGTGTAGAGCCCAGTCTGGGCAACTTAGCAACTTGGTGAGACCTTATCTGAAAATAAAAATTAAAAGATGGACTAGGAATTATAACTAAAGGTAAACTCCCCGGTTTTAATACCCCTGCCCCCCCACACAAAATAACAGCAGCATACACTAGTGTTTCCAGGGTCCTTGTGTTACCCATGCTTCCTCCCTGGCCCCTTATAACTGTCAGAGGAACCCCGCCTCTAGATGAGCCATCCCTGAGGGGACTCAGGTAATAGCAGATGTGGGGCACTGCAGGTGCTGGACAGCAGCCTCTGCCACCTTTGGTTGGTTTTGTGTTGAAGCAAATCATGGTTCTTTCTCATCACAATTTGGGTGCCTAATAATATACATCCTTTTCCTTTATTTGAAAACATTACACTGTGATAAAACTTACCAACAAGTCTTGCCCTATGGCCTCATAAGTTGTAGTATAGAAACATGTTTAAAATCATCTTGGGGAATAGTTACATATACATAGCACAGCTTGTTTATTGTTTAATCCCCTTCCTGTTCCCTCTTTCTCCCTTCCTTCTCTAATTCCACCATCCCACTTTTATAGGACTGTAATTTACTGCCTTGCTGAGAAGTCTAGCCTTGAGGATCTGATCTAAGTAACTGTTGTTAACCCTGGCCTTTGTTTTAAAGGAAACTTGTGTATAGTACCATGCTATTTGAGTCTCCTCTCAGGAGAGACTAATTTTATATGAATTTTATAATTTCCTGACTCTAGGAAAGGCAGAAATCACTGTTATGATACCACCAGTCAGGGCTGGACTTAAATAAAGTTTCTAGCATAGTCACCTAGTTAGGTTCTTGGTAGGGGTTTAATTTTTGCATTTTCTTTGAAAAAATTTTTTTGCAATACATGTTTGCAGTTTGTGCAGTTCACAGTCATCTTGGGGAATGGTTACAAGTACACAGCACCATTTGTTTATTACTTAATCCCTTCCTGTTCCTTCCTGACTTCCCCCTCCCTTTTCCTCCAATTCTACTATCCCACTTTTCATTCTTGTTAATATTGTTGTTTTTAGCTCATGTTATGGTGTATACTGTTTACATTCATCAGACTATAGGTTCCTGTACATGGCATATCTTTATTCTGCTGATTCCCTTTCTCCTCCCCTTGGCCCCTCATCCTTAGCACTTGGACCCCTTCCTATCTGCAAGAGAGCCAACCCTTGTCTCCTTCTATCCAACCTTTGTTATTCTCTTTGTACCTTCCCTCACTCAAATGAGAGGCATCATGTGGTATTTAAGCTTGTGTGTCTGGTTTAACTCACTGAATTTATATTTTCTAGGTGCATCCATTTTCCTACAAATGTCTCAAATCTCGTTCTTTATAGCAGAGTAGTAGTCCATCATACATAGATACCACATTTTCTCTATCCTATCATCTGTTGATGGGTGCACAGGCTGTTTCCAGGATTAGCTATGACAAGTTGTGCTGCTATAACCACTGGCATGCATGCATCACTATAGTATGATGACTTAAGCTCTTTGGGGAAGATACCCAGCAGGGGGATTGCTAGGTCATATGGACTTTCTAATTTCAGTTCTTTCAGAAATTTCCATACTGATTTCCATAATGATTGTACTAGTTTATATTCCCACCGACAATGAAAGTTCCTTTTTCACTATAGCCAGGCCAGCATTTGTTATTGTTTGACTTAATGATTGCCATTCTTTCTGGAATAAAATGAAATCTTAGTGTTGTTTTAATTTGCATTTCTCAAATGGCCAGTGATGTTGAACATTTTTTAATGTATTTGTTGACCATTTGTATTTCTTCCTCTGCAAAGTGTCTGTTCATTTCTCTTGCCCATTCCTTGACTGGATCTTTAATTTTAGGTGGTTTTGTTTTTGTTGTTGTTGTTCTTTGTCTGTTCTAGACATTAGTCCTCTGTATGAGGAGTAGGTGGCAAATATTTTTTCCCGTTCTGTAGGTTGTCTCTTCACTACTGATTTTTTTTTTTTTTTGCCGTACAGAAGCTTTTTAGTCTGATATAATCCCTTTTGTTGATTCTTGCTGTCACTTCTTGTGCAGTTGAGGTTCTGTTTAGAAAATCTTTTTGTATCCTATGTCTTGAAGTGTTTTTCCTATTTTATCTTCCACTAGGTTTAATGTTTAGGTCTTTGATCCATTTTTATTTTAATCTAGTGTATGGTGAGAAATAAGGGTGTGTTTTCAGTTTTCTGCACAGAGATAATCAGTCTCCCCAGCACCACTTGTTGAGTAGGCTGTCTTTTCTCCATATACCATTTTGTCCCCTTTGTTGAAGATCAAATAACTGAATGTGTCCAGGGGAAGTTTCTGTATCCTCTTTCTGTCCCACTGATCCATGTATCTGTTTTTGTTCTGGTACCATGCCATTTTTATCTCTTTTGATTTGTAGTATAGCTTAAAGTCAGGTATTGCTATGCCTCCTGCTTTGCTCATTGCCCAAAATTGCTTTTACTATATTGATTCTACCTATGCAGGAGCAGGGGACATCATCCCATTTTCTGATGTCTTCTTCAAACTCCTTTTTTCAGAGTACTGTTGTTTTTTCTTTGTAGAGGTCTTTCACTTCTTGGTTAGGTTAATTCCTAGGTATTTTGTTTTTCTTGAAGCTACTGTGAATGGTATTTTCATAATTTCCTTCTCATTCTATTCACTGTTGTACATCAATGCTATTGACTTTTGTGTGTTGATCTTGTATCCTGGTATATTGCTGGTTTGTTATTCTAAGAGTTTTTTGGTAGAGCTGAGTCTTCTATGTAGAGTATCATGTCATTTGCAAATAATGATAATTTGAGTTCCTCCTTTCCTATATCTATATCCCTTTTATTTCTTTTTCTTGCCTAATTGTTGTGGTTGATGTTTCAAGTACTGTGTTAAATAGAAGGGGTGATAGTAGACATCTTTGTTCTGATTTTAGGAAGGAATGCATTTTTTCCTCCATTTAGTATGATGCTATTGGTTTGTCATATATAGCTTTTATCATATTCAAGTATGGTCCTTCTATACCTGTTTTCTTCTGGGTTTTCATCATGAAGGTTATTGGATTTGTCAGAAGCCTTTTCTGTATCTATTGATATGAACATATGGGTTTTGACCTTGCTTCTGTTTATGTGATGCATTACATTTATTGACTTACGTATGTTGAGCCATCTTATATCTGGGATGATCATGTATGATCTTGACGTGTGATCTTTTTGATAATCTGCATTCTATTTGCTAATATCTTGTTGAGGATTTTTGCATCTATGTTCATTAAAGAGATTAGCTTATAGTTTTTTTAGTTGGGTCTCTATCCAGTTAGGGGATCAAGGTGGCTTCCATGAATGAGTATGGGAGCATTCCATTTCTTTCAATTTCTTTGAAGAGCTAGAGGAGTATTGGTGATGTAAAATCATTAAAGGTTTTATAGAATTCAGCAGTGAACCCATCAGATCCTGGGCTTTTTTAGTTAATAGGCTTATTACTGTGTCTATTTCATTGCTTGTTACTGGGTTCTTAAGCATATTTATGTCTTCTTGGATTAGTTTTGGTAGTTTTTGTGTATCTAGGAATTAGTTGGAATATAGTTACTATCTTTGGGATTTCCAGTGTCTGCTTTTTCATTTCTAATTGCATTGATGTCATTTCTTGATTTCTACTGGTAAGTCTGGCTAGGGGATTATCTATTTTATTTATTCTTTCAAAGAACCAGCTCTTCATTGTTTTTTTATTTTTTGTTTTTTTAGACTCAATTTCATTGATTTCCACTTGCTTTATAATTTCCCTCCTTAATTTCATTTGGGGATGATTTGTTGTTGTTTCTCAAGTATCTTAAGATTTCTTATAAGGTTATCTATTTGAGCTTGCTTTATTTTCCAAATGTGAGTGTTGAATGTGATGAATTTTCCTGTTAGATCTGCTTTCATAGTGCCCCAGAGTTTTGACAAGTTGTGCATCATTGTCATTAACTTCCAGTCATTTTAAATTTTCTTCTGTGATCTCTTGGTTGTTTAGGGGTATATTGATAGTTTTCCAGGAGCTTTTGCCTTTTCTGAAATTTCTTCTGTGCTGATTTTTATTTTCATTGCACAGTGGTTGGATAGTATGTATGCGGTAATTTCTATTCCTTTATATTTACTTAAGCAGGCTTTGTGGACTAGTATGTGATCTGTTATGGAAAAATACCATGTGCTGCTGAAAGGTGTATACTCTGTGGTAGAGGTATGGAATACTCTGTATGTACCCATAAAGTCTGTATGTGTGGTATGGTTCAGCTCTAAAGTTTTTTTATTGTTTTTCATTTAGTTGATCTATCCCTTTGACAAAGTGGGATGTTAAAATCTACTATGATTGTGTTAGTGTTTATTTGATCATTTAATTTCAGCTGTTTTGTTGTATGAAGATAGATGCTCCAGTGTTATGTATAGATGTTTATCAATATTATCTCTTCTTGTTGGATTGTTCATTAATGAGTATGTAGTGACCTTATTTATCTCTGCTATTAAGTTTTAGCGGGAAGTTTACCATGTCTGATATTAGCATTGCTACCCCTGCTTGTTTTGGGGTCCTGGTATATGAAATATTTTCCATCCTTTAATTTTTAGTCTTTGAATATCTTTTTGGACAGATGACTTTCTTGAATGCAATAGATTGTTGGATTCTGTTTTCTGGTCCAGTCTGCCAATCTGTGTCTTTTCTTTGGAGAGTTTAGATCACTAGCATTGAGAGATACTACTGAGATGTGTTGGCTGTTTATTATTACTGCCTTCTTTATCTGTTGGTATATCCTTTGTTTTTCTTTTCCTGATTTTTCTGTTGCTTTTAATCCGTTGACTTCATTAATTTATTTTGTTTTTAGCTGTGTCTGATTCATTGAGGATATGTTTGAGTATTTTCTCTAGAGCTGGTTTAGCACTCATCTTCTGAGCTGGTCTTTTTCGTCCATCTTGTTTCTCATCTGTTTTGAAGGATAGCTTTGCTGGGTAAATTAATCTGGGTTGGAAGCTATTTGCTCTTAGGGCTTGAAATACTTCAAGCTCTTCTGGCTTTCAGGGTTTGTGTTGAGAAGTCTGCTGTGATTCTAATTGGTTTAGCTTTATATGTAATTTTTTGTTTTTCTTTGGATGTTTGAAAAATTCTGTTTTCTTGCTGGATATCTGGTAATTTAATAAAGATATGCTTTGATGAGCTTCTTCATCATAATTGTTTGGTGTTCTATAAACATTGCTTACTTGGATTTTAAACTCTTACATTTGGGAAATTTTCTTCCATGATTTCTGTAAGCATATTAGTGAACCCATCATGCTGTCTTCTAATTTTTCTCTAACCCTCATTAGCCTTAGATTGGTCGTCTTCTTGTCATCTAGTAGCTGCTGGATAGTCTTTTCTTGTTCTCTTATTTTCTTTTTGGGTTCTTTGAGCTTTGTACTGTAACTCACTATTAATATCAGGCACTCTGTCTTCACATTGGTCATTTCTGCAATGTATGAATCTGTACAGTTTATTTCAAATATTTCTGACAGACATCTTTTTGAAGATTCGATATTTTTGTTGGATGTATCATTCAAATTTTAACTGTTTTGGTTAGCTCCTCCAGTTTTTTACCCATTTCTCTGAAAATCACTGTGGGCATTTTGAGTGAAACTGCTATGAATTTTGGTTCATTTCCTCTTTAAGTGCATCTATTTTCTTCATCCCATCTACGAACTTTTCATAGATTTCTTCTACCTAGTATTTGTTTTCTTCTCCCTTTGTGACTTCTTGCTCTTTGTGACTTCTTCATTCTTGGGAGAGTTAGGGGATTTGGAGATCTTTTCTTTCCTTGCTTCCCCATTCTCCTGTGTGTATCTCCATTTGCGCGCGCGCGTGTGTGTGTGTGTGTGTGTATTTTAATTATGTATGGCTCCCTCTTTTTTCCTCTCCTTTTTTGGGGGCGTTACTGCAGGCTGGGGACTAGAGAAGTGAGGAGAGTTTGTGGCTTATATGGAGATTTTTAGTAGGATGCTGGCTTCCCGTGAGTAATTTTCAGCTTTGTATGTCCAGTGCTAGTATTTATTCCTTCTGTTAGTTCAAGTGATTTCAACTTTGTCCCTGTGTTTTTTTGTTTGTTTATATGTTTTGGGGCGTACTGGGGATTAGACTTAGGGCCTTATCCGTGCCAGGAAGGCACATCATGTCCCCATGTTTTGCCAAAAGAATCACTTCTGATTATAACAGCATCCACAGATTCTCAAGCGTACAGCAGTTTACTATTTAGTAGTCTTGGCAGATACACTTCCCCCTTTGTCTGTTCTCTGTGCATACTATGACAGTTTATTATTTGTGGTTGTGTGCAGTGGCATAGGTGAGGTAGGATGGGGAGAATGGGAGGTGGCTGGATGAGGAGTGTTAGACCCTAAGGGGGAGGATTGAAGAGGGGATAGTGGTAGATGAGACGGTAAGGTTGATGTGTGAGGTCTGATTTTATTGAAGTACTTTTACTTGAGTTGAAGGGTTAATATTTAGAATTTTCAGAGGATATTTTGTGGGGGTCAGGGTGAGATGGTGGGGGAAAGGGTGTTTACTTTGTGACTGACGAAAGCTGTGTGCTTGTCAGAACAGGCTGATTGGAAGACAGTAAGCGAAGTTAGATATGGAAGTGCCAGAGGGTTAGGGCGGGGATGATTGAAGAATAATATTAGAGAAGATGGGAGTGAGTGTAAGGGGAGCTAAGTAAGGGGAATCTAAAAACTTGGGAGGAGTTCGTGTGTTTTAAAAAATAATAAAGAAGTACGTTAATACTGTTGTGGGGGTTTGAGGTGAAGAAACTAGATAGCTGAGACAAGGGAGAGAACCTAGACACCTCTTAAATCAGGAGCATTGAAAGAACAAGAACACAACAGTAACAACCTAATAAACACAGGGAACCATAAAATAACCCCACATCACTAAACAAGTCAAGAAACATACTGATGTCGAAGAAACCTGTAAGACGCCCACTGGGAACACTTGTGTATGTGATTCCCAGGTCACTGAGCCACAGAGTCTCAGTTCTCACACCCCAGTGACTCTAATCTTTCCAGCACAGTACTGAAGCTAACTCAGACTCAGGTTGCAGGCCTTCTGCAGAGCCTGATCCAGTCTGAGTCCTTGGGTTAGGAACTCTCACTGTCCCTCCCCCAGGGTGTAATGGGGGATTCAGCAGACAGGTTCACTGGCACAAAATTGTCCACCAAGACAGGAGTGCCCCTGTGCAATCAGATCAGCTACAGCAGTAACAGGCTAGTCGTTGCAGTGGTCTCTGTCAGGGCTCGCTGAGAAATAACACACCAGGAGACTCCGCTTTGGGTCTCCCTTTATCCTAGAGGAGAAATCCAGTTGCAGCGTGAGCATCACAACAACCCAAGTCTTGGCTGGCATTGTGCACTAAATGTGATGGCCGTCTCTAATAGTGAGAAACAGCATTCAGCGGTAATTTTATGGAATTAGTTATAGAAAGCCCAGGAGTTGGGGATGGGGTAATGTCCGCAGGAAAGAGAGGAGAAAAAAATTTTTGTATTTATTTTTAAAGTCGTCTGCTTTCTGGTATGAGGAGAATAGAGGAGGGGGCAAAGGACCCTAATGTTGGTAAGTTATGTTATATATTAGAAGGAGACAACAGAGCAAACCTGGGTATAAAACTGGGAGTGGGAAATGGGGACAGGGAAAGATTCTATGACTGATACAAATATTAGAGAGAAAGTTAAAGGAAGACAAATGAAAAGGCCAGAGAGGAAAGAAAAATAAAATTGAGAGTGAATAAGAGGAGAAGTCGGGTGAAGAGATGTGGATAAAAGTAGGAGGGATAGAAAGGGACAAGGGAGAATTCCCTTACCCTCTATAAACTATCTCCGGGAGAAAAAAGGCAGGAGATATACTCATAAAAGAAAAAAAAAAAAGGGTGAAAGAATAAAAGTGTGGAGGAAAATGTACAGAAAGAGGGAAACAACAAAGAATTACAAAGTTAAAAACTTAAAAGTGAAAAAGATAACACAATCAAAGCATAATATTAAAAATTCCCTATTGTTTTGGGCCTGTGGCTCCTTTCCTTAGGCTTTGAATAAGGAGCAGAGCTCAGCTCAGGCCAGGACGCGTCGCTGTTCACATGGCTGCGCCCGTGTGCAGTGGGGACATGGTGCCAACGTGAGGTCCCAACCCTGTGTAGCTCGGGCTGAACCTGGGCTCCGACTGCAGGAGCCAGGCCTGTTCCTCAGCCCCTGTCTGCTCTCCATCTGCGGGCAGTCTCCCAGGCCGTCCCTCTCTCCCACTCTGGGAACTTAGTGTGTGAAGCGGCCTGTGCGCTGCTCTGGGGCGCAGGTTCGAACACTGCTCTTGTTCCGAGGTTGTAGCTGTGAGCGCTTGCACCGAGGTCACTCCCCAGTTGTGGACTGTGGAAGGCTGCTCTGGAAGCAGTGTCCCACGTTTTCCTAGCAGGTTCCAACTGCTGGTGATTCTTTTGGTCTGAATGCAGTCCTTGGTGAGCAAAACAGGTGCTCATTTCACTTTGTCTCCCCGCTGGTGTGGACAGTGCTGCCTGGTCTCACCTCCAACGTGTGATCTGTTTCTTCTGTCTCAATCCAGTTTCTTCTCTCTCGGTGCCTCATGGGTCCCAGGGAACCTCAGCTCACTTCGGTTCCTCTCTAAGCTTTTGCTTTCCAGACGCTAGACACTGGAGATGCTGAGTTGCTGGCACTCAATGCTCTGCTATTTTGGGACTTCACGGTTTATTCTTATGTAATAACAGTTTCCATTTATTGAGTTCCTACAATGTGGTAAGCATATTTTATATCTGACCCTCATTAAAAAACGAGCAACAGCAAAATTCCACACCAGGTATGAAGTATTACCCCCATTTTAGGAAAGTCAAACCTGAGTAAGTGAGAAGTCCCTTATGTTCATTCAATCACGTGTGTGTGTGTGTGTGTGTGTGTGTGTGTACACACCAAAATTAGAACCCAGGTGCTTCTGGGGTTGGTTAATATTGGTTATTGCCAGCAGTAATTTGTTCACATGCCTTGAGTAAGACCCACTAATTTTATACCCATTCTTGGCCCTTAGGGTGACCATAGGCTTTCATTCTTGAAAACGTACAAACATTATTTTTATGCAGTGTAACTACTTTTCCTCCTAATCTTCCCACATGTTAATCTGCCCTTTTTAGTTTCTATAAACCACTTGTGAGCATGGTTTAGTTTTTTTATCTGCTTAATTTACACATTCTAATATTCCTACTGATAAAGGGAAGAAAACATTTAGGAATGACAACCACGCTGAATTTAGTATGACGTTTTGAGGGGTGGTTTCTGATATGTGTGAATTTTTAAATTTCTTTAATCACCGATGTGAGAATAATGTGCTTTTATATATTCTTAGCAGGGCTTTCTCCTAGTTCTGCGGTAATTGAGATTGTCCCCCGTTTTCATGTAATAAGGGTATAGTTTTCTCTTCCTTAATGTAGCTTTTGATGTATTATGGATAAAGCTTTCCTGCAGTCACCACAATGCCAAAATGTGAGACAGGGAGGTACAGAGGCGGGGCTTTCCTCTTCCAGCTCTTCCTCCCTTAGGAGTGCAGGTAAGTCTCACAGCATGCCTGCG
Source organism: Fukomys damarensis (assembly GCF_012274545.1). Lineage (NCBI taxonomy): Eukaryota > Metazoa > Chordata > Mammalia > Rodentia > Bathyergidae > Fukomys > Fukomys damarensis. The sequence goes on from NW_022900937.1 coordinate 15,570,709, forward strand.
GGGAAGCACAGTGAGTCTTGAATTATTGTTTCTGTATTAACTTATAATCCCCAAGCCAAAATTTTTTAAGAAGCCCATTTTCCTTGATTAATACATAGCCATCTTTAAGGAACCTGATCTCCTTGAATGAATGTGAGGACTCTGAAATACAAACATCTGTTAGCGAGGATAACTTTATTAAATGGATACAGGATAAAAATATTCTAAATGTAATCAGAGCTTTGGATACAGAAGTCAAGCCTATTCTTTTTTCCCCAAACCAAAATTCATTTACCTAGCAGAGACAGTTTCCCTAAAGCTCTGACCTTCTCCAGCGTAGATACCTGCTTACCACACTTCTCCCTCCTAGCCAGCTTTCCGTCATTTATATATATAAAAATCTCTTAATGTTTATTTTTAACAGGCAAAATACATAGTTCAAAAGGTTAAAAAACATGCATTGACTATTTCTCTTCCTGTTCCCTAGCCATTTAATTTTCTAGAGGCAACCATGGTTACCAGGTTTTTGTGCATCTTTCGTGATAACACGTGACCGTGATTCATAGTAGTGTACAGCTTCCTTGGTCCATTTTATACTTGTATAATTAGTTATGTAACAGTCCCAGGTTGATCAGCTTTTTTCACTGTGGCCAACTTAAAAGGAAAAATGGTTCATTTGACTCATGGTTTTAGAGGTTTCAGACCATAGTCTGTTGGTTCCAAGGAAGATACATCATGGTAAAAGGTATGGTGGAGCAGAGCGGCTCGCTTCATGGCGGCCAGGGAGCAGATAGCAGGCAGGAGTGCCAGTGAGAGATGTTCCTCCTAAGGCATTTCCATGTGACCGCCTCCTCCCAATGGGTCCCACCTTTCTACAGCACAGTCCACTGTGGACATAAGTGCATCAGCCCACTGATGAGTATTTGTTTTTTTGTACCAGAGATCGAACTCAGGACCTTGAGCTTGCTAGGCAGGTGCAGCGCCACTGAGCTACATCCCTGATGGTTATAGAGAACCTGTGATCCAGCCACCTCCCCAGGAGCCTCTTATTCCAGTCACCCTGACTGTTAAGATTAACCTGCACAATTCCCTGCCAGGGGCTGTATAGGTTATTTTTAATATTTTCTGTTCCAAACGGCTGCAGTGAATCATCTCTAGTATTAGAGGAATTGCTAAGTCAGAGTATGTGCTTCTGTATTTTGAATAGTCTTGGGCTAGCCTGTTACTCCCTGCTTTCCTTTAACATGATTTTGTCTTCAGTTGGTTATCTTCGTATGTCATCTGCTTCTGCTTGAGATCTCTGTCTTTCTTCACGATCCAGCTTAATGCTAGTGCTCCAGGAAAGTCCCTGATAATTCAAATCAGGCCACGGCAGTATTTGTTTGCTTTCTTATCCTCTACGTGCTATTTCTCATTGCATAGACAACCTGATTTATTTGCTTTGGCCTCTCAAAACAATTTTAGGGTTTTTAAAAAGAATTATGTTTAAAAGTAATGGGAGAATAAATTATTCTGAAACACTATTCTTTAGCCGTTCTTCAGTGCAGACAATATGATAGATCTTTGTAGACAAAAGAATAGATCTTTACATTTAATACTCTTTTGGGTATTTGTAAATAGAGAAGAGCTCTAAGGATATGTTGATATTTTATCTTTAAATATTAGCTCTGTGTTGAATTACGCAAACATTTGTGCTTGTGATGTCTGTTTCATTATTTGGAATGATTGCTTTTCACATCTGAGCAGGTGCACGCAAAATAAACTTTTCTTTGATTATTCTTCATTTGAACATTTCTTTGTCTTTAGGATTTGGGTACATTTGTCTTCAGTGTGCTCTAATTTTTGTGAAGAGACAGTTGCTCCTGTTTTCTGTACAGTGCACTGTGCTTCAGCTGTGTTCCTCCTTCCTTGGTCCTCCATCCAGAAAGGGGGCTTCAGGACCTTTCAGCCTGGCTTCTGCATGTGCAGTGTGCTCTCCAATGACGACTTCTCACAACGTCTTCAGGACAGTTCTTCTGTTTCTTTCTGTAGATACTAAGGAGAAAGCTTAATCTTATCTGAGGTCAAACCAAGAGAAGATAAGGGACTGTTTTACAAGTGCAGCCCTTCTTATTTTTCTCTCTCTATTCTTTTCTCTCAGTTGTGGTGTATCACAGATATGAGTTCTTCATAAATCCATTTCTCATTAGTTAACAAGTGACTCTTGGTGTGACATTGCTGAAATATGTATACAAATGTAAACAGTGGGTTTCCTTTAACATGATTATAAAATCAGAAAGATAGACTACACAGGAAATTTTGAAGCCTGGATTGTATAATTGGGAAAGAAGACAACTGAAGTCTGTTCGGTTTAACATGTTAAATACCGTTTATTTGAAATAAGTCAATGAAATACTTAACTTTTAAAAATTGAATTATAGGGAGTACATTTTATGAGGTTTGCCCAATTCTAAAATAAAGCCAATTAGGACTGTTATTTTAAAGAGGGGTGTGTAAATTGTCTTTAGTCAGAATCAGAAAAATTCCGAGTCTCATTAGAAGAGATGCTAAATTTCACAATTTAAAACAGAAACTCATAATGTACATTGTTACAGAATAGCTGCTGTTCTATAATCTCATGTAGGTAAAAGAAAATGTGTCTCTAGTGGTTTTAGAAATTTGAGGCAAGAAAAGAGAATCATGGTGTGGTTGAAAAATTATTGTTTTTTATAAGGACATGGGTATGTGTTCACCCACTTAAAATGCAAACTGTATAACTACAAAGCCTTGGCTTTCATGGTACATTTTAGGAAGATGACAACTTAGATACTAGGCTATTTTGAGGAGAGAATAATAAACAGTACCTGCTTGTTTTCATGATCAGTAGTACCTGAAATTCTCTCACAGTGTTGAAAATATTTAAGCACCTTCTCCAGTATATATACCTGACTCTGAGCTACCAATTTTAAATGCTTTTGACTGTGAATATTGACATTTTTATTCAAAGAAACTTTACAAGAAATAAGCAAACATACTTTTATACTAGCTTGTTTAAATACAGTACTTTGACTTCTGACTATAAGTTCCATTTGAGAGATTGTTTTCATAAATTTCAGGAAAGGGAAATACACATATTAAAAGGAACTGATGGAACTTTTTTCAAGGATCCATTGCCTGGAATGGAAGAGTGATGGTAGTTCTCACTCTTATACCAGATAAACTTAGATTTAGAAACTTCCACAATGACAAAAAAGTAGCCAGAAGTCTTTTCCTATTATAATTTTATAGATGTATTATATATATTTATTATCATCTTGATTTATTTTATCTGAATCTTCCAGACCTTCCAGCCAGCTGTGTCAGTTTTGTTTCCTGTGTTCTGTCTTCGAGTAAGACTATAATACATTGCTACACACACACAAATTGGAAGATGTAGGGAAAATATTAGTCAATGTGGTTTTCTTGTTTTTTGAGACAGGGTCTCCCTATGTAGTCTAGACTTGCCTTAAACTCACTTGCAACCCAGATTTATCTTGAACTCAACAGCGATCCTCCTGCCTCAGCCTCCCAAATTCTGGGATTACAGGCCTGTACCCAGCAAGTCAATAGAGATTTAAAAGTATTCATTTAAAAGCTGTTTTGGATCAGAGATGCAAATATAGAATATTCAACATCTTTAACCCTTTACAGCTTTACTTCCTTTCTGTTGGCATTTAACAAAAAGTATCTTTCAGTCTATGGAGTTTTACATTTCTTATTTAATAGTTTTGGAGTTTACACCTAGTGTTCTGCTGAGAGTAAGATGTGAAATGTTGCCATTTGAACCACTTCTAAAGAGGGCCACTGGGATGGTGGGGAGATTCCAGGTCTGTGCAGGAGACGCAGGGTCCAGCCCTAGTCCTCTCTCACGGTCGCACTCAATAGGTTTATCGTGCGCCCCCTTTCCTGATCTCTAAAGTCTGGTGAGGTCAGTGGAGACTGTCGTTACAAATTCACTTAGCTCTATTCCATGGGGTTCAGACTTACTTTCAAGTAGAATTCTTTCCTGAAGAGTAACTGTGTGGGGCGAAGGCTGAGGCAGTGCAGGCAGAACCTCCCCATGACCGACTCTGTTCGCTTTCAGGGGCTATCAGCAGCAGGACGCCCACGAGTTCATGCGCTACCTTCTGGACCACCTGCACTTGGAACTTCAGGGCGGTTTCAATGGTGTTTCCCGATCAGCGGTTCTGCAGGAGAATTCTTCTCTGTCTGCAAGTAACAAATGCTGCATGTAAGATTTAGTTTTTCTTTTTTAAGAGGACCTTGGCACATCTTTTGGTGTTACATTTATCATGGAAAGTGGAGGAGTTCTCTGGACATTTGCTGACATTCCTGTGCACTTGAGCTTTGTAACCAAGTAAATGAGCATGTGCTTATTGCTTCCATACTAGAAGCATCTTGTGTTTGCATGCTGATTGTTAGTTTTTGGTATAGATTTATTTATTTATTTATTTATTTTTTATTTATTTTTTTGGGGATCGAACTTAGGACCTTGCACTTGCTAGGTGGGCAGTGGCACCACTGAGCTAAATACCCAGCCCTTGGTATAGATTTTTTAAAAATCTGTACAAGTGGAAAATATTTGAACAATTTAGCATTAAAAGATTATTCTGCAAGTATATCGAGTAATATAAAGGAGACTTAATTTATTTGAAATGCAGTGCTAAGGATTGAACCCAAGGCCGTAAGCTAGATCCCAAGCATAACTTAATTTTTATATACAAAAGTAATTACGTGTGTTCACTAGAACCAAAAGCTTAAAAAAAAAGATTTTCCTCAAGTTTCTCTTTAATAAAATTGAAGAATTTGTAAATTTTCAGAATTTTTTCTTGCCTCTTAGTATGAACAAAACAAACCTTTTACATGGTTTCCCTATATACTAATAGTTAAAAAATAATTTGAGATTAGAGCATTTATTTTGTTGTTTTTGGAACCAGCGATCAACCTCAGGACCTTGCACTTGTGAGGCAGGTGGTCGCACCACCGAGCTAAATCCGTGGCCCGCATTTATTTTGCTTGATTTACTGATATTTTAGGCTGGATATTGGCCAACTTAGCCAGCTTAGTTTCCTTTTGCTCAAACTTTTGAAAAATGTTGTCAGTGTCAATCTATACAAGGGGATTAATAAGAAAACAAACAAAGAGAAGAGTGATACGTACGGTAGGTCACTGTGGTATCACCTGGCAGTCAGTAAATCTGTCCTAGAAAGAGTAGATCTTTGAGTGATAAAGCAGCCCCATATCTATCATGGCAGCATCAGGGAAGGGCAGCCCTGTGGACAGCTGTTCTCCTCAGAGTGCTTGTCCCTCTAGGCCCCAGTACCTGTGATTCCAGTAGAGAACAGGAACAATTTTCAACCTGGTAAAATTGTTTTACCCATCCGCACCAAACTAAAAATAGTATGAAGTGAAAAATTCCACTTGTATTTTATCATGGCACATTCCCACATAAAGGGTATTGAAGTGGGCCCCATCAAGGATAGTCTGAGATGTGAGAGGATACGCTGTTATTACGGTATGATGCCCATGGCGCCCTCTGTCTAATCTCATTGTCTAATACTTAAGAGGATTTTCACTGTTAGTCTATAAATCCTTTCATGACATTTTAAATAACGGTAATTACAAGCTCTGTTGTTCAGTTAGGAATAGACAGAAAAATTTATCATTAAACTTTCAAGATTACTTTTATTTTTCTTCAGTGCACTGGAGGAGGCATTTCAGTGTCTAAGGATGTTTTCTAAAAGTAGGAAAGTATCTATGAAATATGCGTCTTGTCTTAAACACTGCCACCCCTCCTAAAGGTGGTGGGCATGAAAAAATACACAGGGAGTGGTTTTTTTTTAATCTATAGAAAATTGTTAGCATCAATGTCAAAGATCTTTGCAGTATACAAACCAAAGAAGTCAAAATCAAAGCACTTTTGATGTGCAGTTATAATGGAACAGCAGCCTTGAAATATATATGAATGTTAAGAATACAGTATACCTAAATTTAATGCCATACATGTCAGATAGCCAAAATTTGATTTTTCAGAGAAAGTAATTATAAAGAAAGACCTACATAGAGTTTAAATGTACTGCTTTTTAGTAAAGCAGTTTCCATTTCCATTAAATGCATCTTGGAAGGGTTAGTTGTAGCCCCGTTTTCAGTATTTTCTGGGATATTCTTTTGTTTTGTTTTGTTTTGGTTTTTTGAGACAGGGTCTCACTATGTAGTTGAGACTGACCTGGAACTCACTATGTAGCCCGGGCTAGTCTCAAACTCACAGTGATCCTCCTGCCTCAGCCTCCCGAGTGCTGGGATTACAGGCCTGCGCCACCACGCCCAGCTTGGGACATTCTTTATGACACAGTTATAAACCTAAAACCTGAAATGGTCACTTTGTCCTACATTTTCAAGGGTAGCATCTGTTCTTTTAATTTACTAAACCCCATATCTATATCTTACAAACAACACTTCTAAAGATAATAATAAAAACATCTTTTTGGTAGAGAAGGAATCATATTTTTAAAATAGAATTCTTAGGTTTTCTCTACTTCATCATTGCAGTAGGTTTAATCTGCAGTCTTTCAAAGTATAGTTCAATGCATGAGTAACTGATTGCAAGGGAAAAGAAACCACCTCAAACTCCTACTAAGCAGTAGGCATTTTCTGTCTGACATAACCATCTAAGTACACAGGGCTAATATTGTACAAGCACTTGTTACGTACTGTTAAGCATAGTGAATAGTTGAAGCTACCTCAATATCCAATGATATTATCTTGGTTAAATTGAGACAAGAAGTGTTAAAAGCAGATGCTTTTGAAGGCCGGGGATTTAGCTCAGTGGTTTGGCCACCTGCCTCACAAGTGCAAGGTCCCGAGTTTGACCCCTGGTACCCCTCAAAAAAGCAGATGCTTGTGACCGCGAGCCATGCATGTTATTTAATTAACCTTTGGGCCCCAGCCTCCTGATCTATAAATGGGGATAACCTTGTAGAGTTGTTGTAAGAGTGAGTAGATTTAATAAATGGGGAGCACTCGGAATGGAGACTGTATTGGTAAGTGCTGTTCGAGTGCCCTCTACTCTTGTTGGAGCCCAGTGCTGTTCCTGAGTCCATGGTGTATCGATACTGCGACGTGTGCAGCTGTCAGAGGAGGTACAGGAGTGAGACCCATACTTAGGGGGAAAACATAAAAGCATACAGCAGGTATAATCTGACTTCATGCTAATAAAGTAGTGGCATATACTTCAAGTGTTTTTGTTTTGGGGTAAGCACGCTTCGGAAAGCACGTTACATCTGTAACACGCTTCATCTTCACACAGGCCTCTGGTGCTCTTCCTGTTTTTCTTGTTTACTTTGCAGGAACAGAGGCACCTGAGGTAATGTAACACCAGGCTGTTGGTTTCATCACTGTTCTTAATGAAGTATATTTTCTTATCTCCACAAGAAAATTATTTATAATCTTTTAGTTGAGCTTTTCAAAATGGCTTTTCAACAATAATGTCCAGCACTTCTCCAGCAGTAATAACTAAATCGGTATTCAATATCGTTATCGCCTCAGATTCAAAGTTAAGTTGTTGCCAGAGTTTCCTGTACCATGACTGGCCTTAGAATGATTCAGATATAAAACAGAAATTCTTTCTTTTTTTGAGAGGTATTTTGGGGAAGGGTATATTTTGAGAGGTATCTTGCCCTCCTATCTGTGATTGTTTGTCATAGTACAAATGGCTGGTGTAAGTTACTTCGGCATAAACTAGTGGGACTAGAATACAGGCTGGGGGGTGCAGGGAGGCCAGTGGTTTAAACCTTTTATTTAGCATTTGTCTGTATAGCTCTGACATTTTTATTTTATAACTTAAACGTATAAATGATACACCTATCCACTCAGTAGGAGCACTGATATGGGTTTTTACAGATATTTTAGGCTCAAATGTCAAAAAAGTGATTTTTATTGAGATGTGTCCTATGTGGTGGTTTCTTTAGAAATGGGGCATCAACTGTTGTCACAGCTATATTCGGAGGCATTCTCCAGAATGAGGTCAACTGCCTCATATGTGGGACAGAGTCCAGGAAGTTTGATCCATTCCTAGGTAAGATACATTTGGCATGTGCGTTTTTACTCTTATAAAAGCAATAACTTTAATATTTCCCTTGAAAATTAAACCAGTAAACCAGTAAAGAGAAAAATCACACAGTTTTTTAATAATTTAACAGCTGTTTTCTTATCTCCTCTTCAGATCTTTCATTAGATATTCCAAGTCAATTCAGAAGTAAGCGCTCTAAGAATCAAGAAAATGGACCAGTTTGTTCATTACGAGGTAAAGATATTGTAATTCTTTAGAATGATAAGTTCCATTGATATGAGCTTTGTGGTTCATATCTTTAATTAATGTGTTGCAATTTAACAAGTCAGACTGGGATGTCTTTTCCCTACCCCAAATATTCCATTTAATAAGAATGTCTGCCACAAGGTAAGGAGTGAAGCACAAGGTATTTCTCACCCTTTTCTTTAACACTGGCTTCAAACTTGAAAGTCTGTAACAAAAATTTTCCTGAACAAATGAAACAGTATTTATTCTATGCATAATTTTATAAATTATGAGGCCATATTTGTTCTTTCATAGAATCATTTGAGAAATCAATTGATGATTAAGCCCTAGACCTGCTTTTAATTGTAAGGCCATTAAAATTCACAGGTACTTTGGGGGATTTGTATTGTTTTCCTTGATAAGTATTAGCTACTTTAATCAAGGAAAAAGACCTAATTTAAAATCTACAGAAAGAGGATTTAGGATGACTGAAAAGAGGTGACCAGCGTGCAGCTCCACTACAGAGAAGCAGGACAACAAAGAAAAAGCTGTATTGTGAGTAATTCTGAGAGAACACAAATGAGGCAAACCTAACCAGCATGTAGAGTCAGAAAGGCCACCTCATAAAAGGACAAAGCATGTTCAGCCTGTCTCCCAGGTGGAAGGTGGAGAGGAACCTCATTGAGCCTGGGGGAAAGGGAAGCTGACTGGCCAAGGAGCACCTGCTCAGCTGCACTTGTGTCCCCTGTGCAGAACGAGGGCTGGTCCCCTCCCCCATCCCTGGGACTGCTAGTGCAAGAAGCCCAGCATCACCTAAACTTGTCACCACTTGTGTCCTGCAGCTCTAAGACATGGCTGCCAGTGCCTTGGATCCTCCTGTGCTTGCCTCATGTGACCCAGGTACATTCCCATCCACATCCTGCAGTTCCAGGGCGGCAGCCACCAAGGTCATAAGTGCTTCACCCACAGACCAAGGGCAGGGGTCGTACATCTCCAAGAGTTTGGCCAAGTGTTACTTGCATATGTGCCAGGGGACCTAGGGGTCTTCTGCACAGCCCATGGACTTGAGACTGCAGCAAATTGATGCCAAAAGCTTCAGTATCACTTGCCTCTTGGGCCCTGGGGAAGGTACCGTCTGGGTCCTACACCTCCATGAAAGCAGCCAACAGCACAAAAAGCCATAGCATCAATCACCCCATAGGACCACGGTCCTGTGTCAATGGTTACTAATGTGACAGACGCCAGCACCAGCTGTGCGCTTTCCTTGAAACCTAGGGATGGCCACATACCATCCTGTGGCTCCAAAACTATTTGCTGCTAGTACCAAAAGCTCAGGCATCTTCCACATTCATCCTCAGAGTCCCAGGGAAGGTCTCCTTCACATGCCAAGGCTTGGGGACTGTGGAAGCTGGCGTCTGTGATTTCCCTGACTAATTTGGGGGCAGTCCTCTCACATCAACACCATCAGGATGTGGCATTTGTTGTTACAAGCCTCAGCACCACTGGGGCTTGACCCTGGGGGACTTGAGCACATGCGTCACTGGAATCCTAAGTCCACTGTGAAGTCATACAGCTTCTTTCATCAACTGCTGCAGTCTGGACTGTTGAGGTACTCATGGACACTGCTGACTCAGAGTCAAGAAGTCACACAGAAGATACACTTTTGAGCCCTCCTATTACCAAAGAATCTACCCAACTCACACTGTATAAAAATTAAAAATCTTGTCCTACAACAGCTACTCCATAAAATTGGAAAAGGCAACTGTTAGGCCAGATATGCAGACATCAGTATAGGGCCAGAATGGGAAACATCCCTCCAAAAGAAAATACCGAGTCTCCAGAAATACATCCTGATTTGAAGGAAATCATGAAATGCTTGAAAAAAATTCAAAATAATAATCCCTAAGGAAACTCAGACAATACAAAGCAATAAGAACTTCACCAAAGGGAGAACCAACCAGGAACCTTAGACCTGGGGGGAAAAGAACAAAACAAAACAACAACAACAACAAAAAAATACAGCGGAGAGCTTCCACAACAGAAAAACAAGCATTTCTGAATTTTAGGATAGGTCTTTTGCCTTCAGTCAGTCAGGTAAAAGAAATGGGGAGAGCCAGTGAGACTTACGGGACACTAGTAAGCACATGAATATTTACATTATGGGAATTCCAGAAAGTGAGAGAGAAAGCCATAGAAAACCTATTCTATGAAATAATAGCTGAAAAATTCCTAAATCCTCAAAGAGATATAGACATATAGATATAAGGACCCTAACTAGATTCAACTAAAAAAGATCTTCACCAAGGTGTGTTATTATAGTCAAAATGTCAGAAGTACAAAACAAATATAAACACAGGAAGACACAGCAAGAGAAAAGTGTCAGGTCACTAAGGGAATGCCTTTAGATTTCAGCTGCTTTCTCGGCAGAATCTTTACACACCAGAAGAGAATGGATGATATATTCAAAGCCTTGGGGTGGGTTGCTGGAGACCACCAGCCAAGAATACTGTGCTTTGCTCAGGTAAGCTATTCTTCATAAGGGAGCCTTTCCTAGATAAGCAAAAAAAACCTGAGAGAATTCATCACTACCAGACCAGCTCTGTAAGTATGCTAAGGAAATCCTATACCACAAGCAAAAAAGATGATAATCACCACCATGAAAACATGTAAGTGGCCGGGTGTGTGGCGCACGCCTGTAATCCCAGCACTCAAGAGGCTGAGGCAGGAAGATCACTGTGAATTCGAGACCAGCCTGAGCTACATAGTGAGTTCCAGGTCAGTCTCAACTACATAGTGAGACCCTGTCTCAAAAAACCACACAAGTGTATAAAACTCATTAGAAGTATAGGTGCATAAGGCTAGAGATTTGGCTCAGTGGTTCCACCACCTGTCTCGCAAGCTCAAGGACCCAAGTTCAATCCCCAGTACAAAGAAAAAAAGCATCGATAAATGGCCGGGGATTTAGCTCTGGCATCATGCCTGCCTCACAAGCACAAGGTACCGAGTTTGATCCCCAATACTGCCAAAAAAGAAAAAAAGATGACGTATAGATACATGAAAAAGAAGAACATCTTAGTGTGACAAACTACCAGATTACAAAAATAAATAATAAAAGGTAGAAAGGAACACAAAATATATAAAACAAACAAAATAATTAACAAAAATGACAGGAGAGACATACCTATTAGTAATAACCTTAAATATAAACATTAAATTCACTAATTAAGAGATTAAAAACTTGCAGAAGGATTGAAAAAGAAAACTAACATACTGCCCACAAGAAACTCATTTTGCTGGTAAAAATGAAGACTGAAAGCAAAAGGTTGGGAAGAGACATACCACAAGGAAGAAGGACTAGCCAGAGTCATAGCAGATAAGTAGACTTTACATCAAAAACTATAAAAAGAGCCATTATAGATCGATACAGGGATCAATTTAGCACTGAGATATGTTTGCACCTAACATGGAGTCACCCAGATGTATGAAGCCCAAGTATTATTAGGTCTGGAGACGGAGGTAAACACCAGCATAGTGAGTTGCGGATTTCAGCACCCCCACTTTTCTCAGTGGAAAGATCTGGACAGAAAATTGACAAAGAAACTGCCAAGTTGAGCCATAGTATAGAGCAAATGGACCAGACATTTATCCAGAACATTTTATCCAGCCACAGCACAGTACACACTCTTTTCATCAGCACATGTACATTCTCCAGGATGGGTCATGTGTTAGGCCACAAGTCAAGCCTCCAATTAAAAAAGTAAAATATAATTTATCTTTTCAAACTGTGGAATAAAACTAATTCAAGATGAATATAGGAATGGAAAGTATACAAATATAGTATACAGAAATTGGACAACATGCTAAATGACCAATGGGTAACTGAAAAAATTAAAAGGAAAATCAGTGAAAAACAACAGCACAGTAAGTCAAAATCTGTGGGAAATAGAAGCAGTACTAACAGGAAAGTTTATAGCAATAAATACATAAAAAAGACCTCAAATGTACAATCAAACAATGTACCTCAAGCATTTAAAAAACCAAGGACAGACCATACCCAAAATTAGAAGGAAAGAAAAAGATCAGAACATAAATGAAATTGAAAGTAAAATAAGTGCAAAAGATCAGTGAAATGGTTGATTTTTTTTTTTTTGAGAACACAAGCAAAATCGCAAACCTTTAGATGGAAGTAATTAGAATAAGAGATGATTCAGTGCATCTGATACAACAGAAAGGCTCATCAAACTGTTACAAACCATTACATGCTAAAAACTGGAAAATCTGGAGGGAATCAGTAAGTTTCAGAATGCATACAAACTACCAAAGAATAGACTATTAAGTCTTCCCCTCTAACAAGAAGTGCAAGACCTTCTGGGTTTCCTGAATGCTGTAAAACACTTAAGAACTAATTAGCTGGATGTGGTGGCACATACCTGTCGTCCTAGAACTGGGGACGCTCAGGCAGGAGGATCACAAGTTTTTGAGCCTAGCCTAGGTGACTTGAGACCCTGTCTCAGAATAAAATAGGGCTCAGTGCAGAGGCCCTGAAATCAGTCCACAGTACCTTAAATTTTTCTGAAGATGGCTAGAGGTATCTAGCACTCACTGGCTCCTCCACAAACAAAACCAAAGCAACTCTTGTATAGCTGTGTTTTGAGGTGAGGCAACTTGGTAAAAGTCCAGAGACCAGTACAGCAACATAGCAAAAAATATCCTGTCACCTGCTGGCCTGGCTCCACAGCCAGAGAAGGGTGGAGTCGCTGCAGGTAGGAAGCTCAAAATCTGCACCTTAGCCGAGTTTTTTAAAAGGAGCTCCCTTCTTCCCTACAAATGCCCAAGGTGCTGTAGATTAGAATCTTCTTCAGAAGTGACCTGTTGCCTAAATTTGGACTCCCCAGTGCCCCATCTCTTGAGGTCCTACAGATATTGCACTGCTTGGTAGAGCGACTGACACAGACCCGCCCAGAGGGCTACACAGTGGAGAGTGGATGTGGGGATACGGAGGGAAGTGGAGGAGGGTGCCCAGCACAAGACCCAGAGATGGAGAAGCTGCCCTCAGACCAGGGGCAGGGCCAGTCGTGTATGAGAGAAACTGCCCAGTGCCAATTCTGTTCACCTTCGTATTCTCATCTAAGCACATGGCTGTGTTCCAGCACAACTTTATTTACAAAACCAGGTGGCTGGAGTCAGCTTAGGAGTATAGTTTACCAAACCCCAGGTCATACAATTAAATCTTCAAATGACAATAAAAAACAAAACAAAATGTGGCTGTGGTTTAAGGGATTGAGAGTCTGGACAAAGTATTCTTTGGAGGTTAGTATATTAGCCTTATGTAATCTGTGTTTATTTTTAAACACGTTATGACTGTGGAAACATTTGATCTAAATTTGACCATTTTTATGACCTGGAGCCTTTGTCTTCTATAATGTCACATACTGAGAAAAGTAAGGGCTGGGATGTAGCTTGGTGGTAGAGCCCCCATAGCACGTCCAAGGGCCTGGGTTCCCTCCCTAGAGCTGCAGAAAGAGAAAAATACTACTGAAACTTTGATTTCCTCAGGAAGCTGGTTTTAATAAAATTCCCAGACTAATTCTTTCAGAAACTATGGTAAAGCCAACGAACATCCATCATTGTCTGTTGCTGACTGATCATCTCCAGGTGTCAGGTGCGATGCCAGGTGCTTTGTACGGAACTTCTCTTTCTTGAGACAGCTCTTTGAAGTAGGTTTGTTTCTGTCTCCGGTTCGCATCTGAGAAAGAGCAGCTCCTGAGGTCACAGAGTGATCCAGCTGAGTTACACAGGGGTCACTCGGCATCACAGCCCAGTCTTCCTGCAGTGCTCAGGCTCCTTCTAATGCAGCCCAAATCACTTTGGTTTCAGATTGTCTTCGCAGTTTCACTGACTTAGAAGAACTCGATGAGACAGAATTATATATGTGCCACAAATGCAAAAAGAAACAAAAGTCCACAAAAAAGTTCTGGATTCAAAAACTTCCCAAGGTAAGCGTTAAATTTAAAATTATGATGCAGTTTTAAAGAGGAAAGTTCCAGATTGATGAGAAAAGATATTTTTGTGACTTTGGACCGTGGGATCTGTTCTGGGGGTTCTCGGATTTTCAAGGTGAGCTGCAGCCCCTGGGGATGGAGGAGGCATGTGATGAAGAAAGTAACATTAGAGTCAGAAGAAAAACTGATCAGCTCCCTAAAATGCACAGTCTTTGTCCTTTTCTCGGTCATCCAGGTGCTGTGCTTACATTTGAAAAGGTTTCATTGGACAGCGTATTTAAGAAACAAAGTTGATACCTACGTAGAGTTTCCACTGAGAGGCCTGGACATGAAATGCTACTTACTGGAGGTGAGGTGTTTACCTATTCAGCAGAGCGATTAGATCTTAGCACAGAGGGCAGAGGCCACTGCAGCAGGAGGTGCTGCCGTGCTTGACCACTGCTCCTAACTGGTTCTGGGGATGCGTTCTCCCTTGTTCCATAGCCCGAGAACAGCGGCCCCGAGAGCTGCCTGTACGACCTCGCGGCGGTGGTGGTGCACCACGGCTCCGGGTGAGTAGCAGCACAAGACCTGAAACTTGGCACCTTTGTGCAATTCTCCCGAACTCCTCCCAAAGAATGGGGTTGGATTCATTCAAGGGGGTGAAGCAGAACTGTCCGGCAGTCTTGGTATTTCTAAAAGGGTTGAAAGCAGTACGAAAAAGCACATAGAAGCAAAACAGAAAGCACCCGGGTGAGCCCAGCATCGAGAATCCAGCCTGTCACAATACCCTGAGCCCTCTTACTCCACAGTTACTTTCTTTGCCTACTGAAATTTACATGAACAAAAAGTGGGACAATATTGAAAATAACCTACCCCAGGTCATCAATTTTAAAGATTCTTTTTTATTTTGTTAAATACTTCCCCCTGCGAGTTTGTATTAGGTGTAGAAGCCCTCTGGTCTCTGGCCTGAGAACAGTTACTGTGCTTTAAATTTGGACAAGCCACCACCCATGATGGAAATCTTTTTCCTTCCAGACTTGGGAGACAGTGCTCCTTCTAGGGTCACAAATGACAGGTCTTGACAAGGCCAATGTAGTTTCTTCACAGGCATCCTTGTTTTTCTCTGGAATTCTGTATTTTCCGCTGCCTTTGGACATAGGCAGTATCTGATGTATTCCTGCCCGGTTGTTTTGTTTTGTTTGTTGAGATAGAGTCTTGCTATGTAGCTCAGGCTGGCCTTAACTCAGTGATCCTCCCGCCTCAGTGCTAGGATTACAGGCGTGCACCACCATGCCCAGCTTCCCTGCTTGTTAGTTGATAGGGGCACTTTTAGTTTGAGGATTTCATTTGATGGAAGTAGGTTTATTCTTTATTCTCTCTCCTGGACTTTAGTAAATACATTGAATTTCCTGGATCAATTCCTCTATATCCAAATTGAGAACTAATTAGCTCATGGCTCCCTGGGCTCTTTTGTTGTGCTTGGGATTGAATCCAGGATCTCCTACATGTCAGACAAGCGCTATGCTACTGAGCCGCACCCCAGCTTCCTGTAACATTTTTATATTATGGCAATAAGTTTTACAACTTTGTCCTAACAGCTACTCACTTTATGATTCCAATATCTCCTGGAAGCCATTGCTACTAAAGGGAATTTTTAAAGTTCTCTGCATTAAATTCTGTGATTAACTGCTTTACTTGTCCTTCCTAGCACTTTTTAGTATATGCTGTTGCATTCCCCTCAAGAACTTGCTTTTTAGTTGTTTATTTAAAATCAGGATCCAGCGATACCTTGGTTCATGAACTTAATTTGTTCCACATTTGGAGAAGATGGGCCACCTTTGTGTTTGTGTGGAAAAGATGGCTGTGGCCATGTTAGTCGCCTGATGTAGACCTTTCAAACAAAATTTTACCAAATGCATTTGTGAACTGAGGTGCCCCTACCAGTGGAAGGGTGAAGCACATCATTCATGGTAAATGAGGATTTTTCTAGCAACCGTGAAGGTCTGTGTTCTACCCACAGGCCTTGCTTTTGATAAGAGGACAGACTTGGTACTCTGTGAGCCTTGTGACCAAAAGCATCTGGGATGTGCTTTCGTCAAGGCCAACTAGTTTCTTAAACTCAGCTCGGTATTTTTCCCCTGCAGATTGATGACAGGAAATATGGCACTGAATTTCCGTAGGCCCTGACCTATGTTAACAGGCTATGCTTATTTAGCTTTTCCATTAACCCAGTGCCATCTGCTTCATGTGTTCTAGAAAACTCTCCATTTCTGGTCAGTTGATGGTTCTTTCCCATTTGCCCTTGTCATTATCTCTCTTCTCTCTCTGTTGGAGGTTGGAGGAGGTCACATAAGCACTTAATCACCCATCTTAACCCAAAAGCCTTTAGGACAGTGGCGGCGAGCCTACAGCATGTGCATGCCACAGCAGGCCGTGTGTGTCGCATACCGAAAGCTCTAAAAGGTTTGCAATCACTGTTCTAGAATTTGTTCTTTAATTACAGTGCTTAATAAAATCTATCTCTTAGATAACAAAGTACATGGTTGTGCAGATCGTTCCATGACTTCTGCAGTTGTTTCATTTGATCGGTGCCTTTTCTTCACAGGGTCGGCTCTGGACATTACACAGCCTACGCAGTTCACGAAGGCCGCTGGTTCCACTTCAATGACAGCACTGTGACGCTGACTGATGAAGATACCGTGGGGAAGGCAAAGGCCTACATCCTTTTTTATGTGGAACGCCAGGCCAAGGCTGGGTCAGGCAAACTTTAATACCTCTCTAAATCATAACTCACCAACTCTGCCGGACAAACATTTCCAATTTTCCATAAATACTTGATCCAAGATTTAATTTCATTATGCACTTTTCAATTTCCTGTTTTGGATTTAGTTTTGTCAGTGATAGTGATTTACTGAACATGGGCACCAACTAACTTTTTGTTGTTGTTCTTACCAGAAAACCTCAGCAGACATTTTGATTTGCTGCTTTAGTTGTAATAATTCCATTTTTATATGTAGTTTCAAGAACTTAGTTCTGTTTGACTTTTTTATATTAATGTTTTCAATTCTCACTCTGAGGCACATTTACATCCATCCATGCTTTGTTACTCACATTCTGAAAGCGAGGGGCACTCCTGGGTATGGTGAGGGAACTTAAGGCCTGCCGCCTCCTCCGTGCTGAGGTGACTTCCTGTTCAGGTTCACAGTGTGCAGGGTGGTGGCCTGGGAGGCTTCACAGTGACTGCTTGGTGCCACATACTGACTGTAAAGATAACAGAGGGCATCTGGAGGTAGCTCAGGTAACTGCTGCTAATGGTGTCTTCCCAAGGCTGCTGATTATCAGCACTAACTAAATAAACTTGTCGGTTCGGTTGTTACCTGTACTGCCAATTCTAGAATTACTCTTACTGTTGGGTTTTCCAGTTTGTTTTGTATTTCCTGGGGAAGATGGGAAGAGAAATCCAGTTATGACCTATTGCTGACAGAGTCCTCAGACCTGACAGTGCCCCTTAGGTGTCACCCGCGGAGACCCCGCCTGCTCTGCCTTGCTGCATTGGCACCTGTTCCCCCTCTTGCCACAAGTGACTGTGTGCACTGGAGCCCTGCTTCCTCATGAATGGGGCAGTGAACTCCAGAGCTGTCACCTATACTTCCATGTCCCTGTGGGCTCTGCGTCCATGCCAGGAAGTTCTGAGTTAACAAGTCCCCTCGATCTGTCCTGAGGGAAGAGCAAGTCAGAAATGTTCTCACTTTCAGGGCCGGGGATGTAGCTCAGTGGCACTGTGCCTGCCTCACAAGCACAAGGTCCTGAGTTCAATCCCTAGTACAAAAAAAAAATTTTTTTTTCACTTTTAGTAGGTAGAGTTTATATTCTAGAATTCAGTAGGTAATGAGTACTTCTCAGATTTAACTAAAATTGAGATTTGGACCCAGAGCCCCATTTGAAGAAGGCAGCTGTGATTCCTGGCAGCATTCCAGGCCAGCCCTTCGTCTCGGTGGATGGCGGTGACATCACCTGCAAATGAAGCAGACAGCAGGGTGCAGAGCTGCGCTGTCCTCAGTCGTCAGCTCTCATGGACAAGTGCATTTCAGAGTGAGCTAGGCAAGCAGACTTTTCGGTACTCTTGTTTTATCTATTTTTTTAAACGGTCGAGACTTTGAAGCAATTGAATGTGAAAGTCTGATGGCTTTCCTCGTAGCTCACTTGTTTTAACATCGCAAGAACAGATGTAGCTGCAGTTCCCTTTCAGTATCATAAATCCCACGTTCTCTCAGGGCAGGATACACGTGCTGGATAAACACTTCAACACGACAAGGACCAAATGGCAGCTACTTCTAAATTTGCCTCTTGATAAAGTGGCCACCTGTGGTCATTTAGATTTAAAACTCAGTTCTTCAGTCATATTAGCCACATCTCAAGTGCTCAGCACCCCACATGCACAGGACGGAGCAGGTCTAGGGTAACCTCACAGGGCGTACCGTGCTCCTGGGCAATGCTAGTCTAAACCCTCACTGCGGAGAAGGAAGCTCGGCCACCATGTTTGAGTCTACAGTTTAGAATCAGTCTCAGAAGAAAATGAAGAGGAGGTGTGTTATTTCATACACAGTATATTAGCAAATCCACCGGATCCCAAACGTGTCTCCTCCAACCCTGTCAGTATCTTCCGGAGTCCAGAAGGCTGTAACTGCCGACATTCACACTCAGGTCTTTGGCCTTGGCATGGGTGGCTGCAGCAGAGCTGCTGCTGTCTTTTTATACTAAGTGGACCTCACTGCAGACCAGGCTGCTTTGTCAGGGAAAATGGTCTTTAGACACGCTCGAGGAACGCATCTCGGTAGCATTTTTACTCCTTGATTTTACTTAGCAACAGTGTTTGGTACCAGGAAGACAGACTGGATCCGTGCGATGTGCACCTGGACACGGTGATGTAAATGTGCCTACTTGTATTTGAAGTCTGTAATCGCATAACCAGCTATCACCTCTGTTACAAGCTCCTCTCTCTGCAGGGCTCTCCTGGGAACAGGGGACTCTCAGAAGTCCTCCCACACAGGTGGGGATAGAAACAGTTTGTGGCAACACAAATCTCTCTCCATGATGGAGAAACCTTTTTGCTTATCCACTGTATTCTACTCAGTGTATGGTGATGACAAACGTCATGGCATTAAACCAGTCAGTGAGCTGGCCCTGGTTAAGTGTTGAATGTGTCTCGCCTGTGGACCTTACTCAGTTGCTGGTTCCTGAGGCAGGGACGTATTTATGTCTTGGAGCCAAACCCCTCTTCCCTTGGTCCGGTACAGAGCCTCTTTAGATGGACGCACCCCATTCCCACCTCTGCCTCCAGGGCTCACGGCAGCCGGGGTGTGGCCACAGGGGTCCTTCCCTCATCTCTGGCAGGGAACCTCCCCTCATTCTGCATGGGACAGCTCAGGCCGCCTCCCTGAGACCTGGCTGGCTTGTGTGACACCTGACCATGCAAGTGCTGGGTGCGTCCAGCTTGTCATCGTAGCCCTTTCTGCTACACCAGCCCGACCTCCATGGAAAGAATCATTAAAGGTCTGTTCTCTTTCCTTTTGCGTATTGGTGAACTCCTTCCAGGGAGCCAACTACACAGGGGCTGCTCCAGGCCCAGCTCTGGGCCTGCCTAGCTAGCCCGAGGCTGCTCTTTCGGAAACCCAGGCTCTGGGCTTAGCGGCCACCTTCAGGCTGGGCCAAGTGGGGTGGGGCGGGGCGGCAGCTGCAATGGGATCCTGTGAAGTCCTCCCTGGTGTCTGAGACCAATAACCTCCCAGAAGAGGCCCTTTCCCCTGAGAAGCCAGATTTTGGTCTCTGAGCAAAGACCGTTGATCATGTTTGAAAATAAAACAGGCAGATAGGAGCCACTGTGAAATATTCTGACAGCGGGGCCCACCCTGCCTCTGTCCACCTCTTGCTGTTTACAGAATGCAGAAGCCGTTTCCACCGCAGGGGTCCCCCAGCCTCAAACAGAAGGCGGAGGCTTTGCCTGTCCCCACATCCCGTGACACTGCCCATAGCACGGCTGAGATAAGGCTGAGGGACAGCGCTCCAGGGGTGGCTCGGCCTGTGTCCTGTGTGGGCCTCTCCTGCCACTCACTGGGGCAGCAGCAGAGGGACCAAGGGACAAGCAGCAAGGCCGGGGGTGTGCATGGGACAGTTCAGCGCCTCCCCAGACCTGGCCGCCCCCCACCCCAGCTGAGCAGCCCGCCCAGCTCTGCAATGGTAGCAACTCTGACAATGCTCTGGAAATGTTTCCTTTTGCCGGCTCTCTGGTTTATGTGCTTTCGAAGAAACAGCGCCCCCTTCTGTCCCCGTGGCGAGCTGGGGTAGGGAGTCTCGGGACCAGCTCAGACTGGCTTCCCAGGACCAGGACAGGGTGGCTCCTCTGGCTTCCCTCAGCCGCCTCCGCTGGGAAGCTCCAGGCCCTGGCCCGGCCCACCTCAGGTCCAGCCCCTGGGGAACAAATCTTCCTTCCAGTCCAGTCCTCGGAGCTGCTGCGCCCGCCCATCCCCCGGCTACAGAGAACTGCTTGTCCTGACTCGCAAAGGCAGAACTGCGGCCTTTCCAACTGTCCGGCGGCGTCAGTGTCCCCCGAACATGCGCGCATTGCCAGAGCTAAAGGTCCTCGGCAGGCATGGAGGCAGGGCCACCGGGAGGAAGCCATGTCAGGAGTGCGTCCACCGTGCTGGAGGCCTCAGGGGCTTTAGATGGGAGAACCCACAGGGCCACCCCCGGGCCACCTGCGGAGTGGGGATCCTGGGCTTCTCCAGGAGGAAATGCAAGGTACTCATGGAGGGGACACGGGCTGCCTTACACAGCCGCAGGGACAAGTACTACGCCTTAACTGTTTGACGCGGTGTTGTAAAGGCTCCCTCATCTATCCTGCCCCTTGGGAAAAGACACATAATATATAATGTAGGTGCACACACACAAAAGCCTTGGAAAGGTAAGCTGCTTCAGTGAAATATTTTATGAAGCTACTGCGGGTAAAAGTAGAGCTGTTCAAGAGATCAAGGAAATCCCTTTGCCCACGGAGGCAGCAGGGTTTGAAGGTTGCTCAGCCTCTCCTAGATACCATCATCAGTCTACCAGGAGCAGAAGTTAACCCAGAGGACCTGGGATGGGATTCACTGGAGCTCTGAACGCTGGGCCACGTTCGGCTCAGCACCTTCCACACAAGGACCCCTTCTCATGAGGCACAGGGCAAGATCCTGCGATGCACCACAGTCATAGCCAACACACCAAGGCCCAGACAGCCGAGCTGTCCCTGGGAAAGCCAGGAATGCTGCTGAACACTCCGCTGCGAGGGAAAGCAAGCCCTTTTAAGGAAACCCTGTCACTTCAATGGGCTGCTTTTCTGCCAGGTTTTCAATCCCTCTGCACATAAGCTGGACCACAGACTGCTGCACGTATGTCCAGAGCCTGGCTTTTTGTTCCCCCTCCTTCAGCACCAGTTGCTGGCCAAAAATAAACACCATTCCTCAACCATATATGTCCACCGGCCCTGAGTGGGGGAGGAGAGGAGGTCAGCCCTGCACGGGCGCACTCAGGGTGGCCGCCACTCACCATGCACATCACTCAGCTCAACTACGAGTGCCTGCTGCACCTCTTTTCCTTTCTAGACAAGGACAGCAGGAAGAGCCTCTCCAGGACCTGCTCCCAGCTCCATGATGTGTTTGAAGACCCTGCGCTCTGGCCCCTACTGCACTTCCGCTCCCTCACCGAGCTCAAGAAGGACAACTTCCGGCTGGGCCCAGCCCTGCGCAGCCTGTCCATCTGCTGGCACTCCAGCCGCGTGCAGGTGTGCAGCATCGAGGACTGGCTCAAGAGCGCCCTGCAGAGGAGCCTCTGCAGCCAGCATGAGAGCCTGGTCAGTGATTTCCTCCTCCAGGTGTGCGACAGGTAGGACACCTTGCCTTGCAGGCTAGGGGTCCATGGGGAACACGGAAGCACAAACTGTAGGTCCAAGATGGCTCCGGGAGCCTAAGATGAGACCCAGGGCAGATGCCCTTCTCCCAGCCTCCAACCTGGAGCTGCTTCTGCTGCGGAGCTGGGGCACCAGCTGTCACTGCCTTTGCGGACAGCTGTAGTCCCTGACAGCGGTTAAGCACTCGGTGGGTCCAGCTGGGCCTAGTTTTCAAGGCCAGGCAGCAGGAACAGGCTCCCTAATAGAGCAACGTGTGAAGCTCACCTTATGTGTGAACTTCCAACCTCACCCTGGCACAGGATGAGCCACCAGGCCGACTCCCTCTGTGGTCAGAGCAGGCACTAGCCCCAGCTGCTTGTGAGGAGCAGCACCAAGGCTGACACACCGGGCTGGCTCACTGCCACTCAAGTGTAACAGCTGCTGTTTGCTGGCCCTGTGACAGGAACAGTAGTTACGGGAGGAAACAATGGAGTTTTGCTGGCTGGCTCTTACTCCTCAGGGCTGGGCCATGATTAGGCCAGGCCTTTTCAACGGGTTTCACATGGCTCAGAGGTCAGAATTGCGGAGTGCAAAGACCTTACTGTAAGAGAACAGGGTTGATTCCCCAAGCCAGCAAGGTGTGGAGGCCACATATAAGGCTCAATACCCCAGCAGAGGGATTTTGAGTCCCCAGCTCTGTGACCAAAGCCCAAATGTTTAAACTTGCAGCCTCCATTCTTCCTCTGTAAAATAGAATAAGCTCTTATCTCATGGAGCAGGATCTGGGGTCAGCAGCAGCTGACAGTGGCAGTGAGGGTGGAGGCAGCTTTTTCTCTGGTTTCTTTTCGCCTCAGAATTATTGTAAAGGTTCTTAGGGGAAGGGATCACATAACACCTCATCCTCATAACTATTCTGAAGGTAACCGTTTCCCCCACTGGACAGATGAGGAAATGGCCCAGAAAGATTCAGATATCTGACCTGACTCACAGAGCACACAACTCCCAGGCAAAGCCAGGTGCAGGGGCAATGCAAATTCGAGCCCAGTCCAGGCAATTTAGTGATTTAGCAAGGCCCTGTCTAAAAATTAAAAAGGTCTCAGGGCTGGGCTGGGGATGTTAGTTCAGTGCAGAGCTTGGGTTCGTCCCTAGGGCCATCACCACCAAAGTCCAGGCAAGACATCTGAGCTCTCAGCTATTTCTTCCTTCACAGAACTAGGCGAGCAGAGGGTTGACGTGCTGATTAAAGGTGGCACATGAGCTTGAGGAAGGCATGGGCTGTGTATGAGCTGTGCCCGTGCCCAGTGCATTTTAATTCTTATGTCCCTCCCTGGGCACAAAGGAGCCGATCCTGTCCTGCGCAGCCTGGTGCAGTCAAGGAGCTAAGAGAGGCTGAGGGAAACCCCATTCCAGTCCAGACTGCTTGTGGCCACGGCACCCAGGCCAATAGACCCCTCTACACTATTTCTAGGAAAGCAGCTACAGCTGCCTCCAGGAGGCCCTGCTGCAGGCTCCGCACCACAGACCAGATCCTCACAATGCCACCCACCCATAAACCACACACTTGGAGAGACAAAGGCAAGGTCACTCTGCAAATCAAATTAAAGGCTCAAGATCTTTTTTCTCCAGCAAGTGCTGGCAAGAAGCTGGAGTAGGGGGGTCTCCCGCTGCATTACCAGTTACCTGACTTTCCCTCGCTGTTCCCACCTCAGTGCCTAGTTCTAGTGGCCTTGGGTTGATCTTTCCAGGCTGGTGTCCCAGGGGAATTTCTAACCCCAACCAGCCAGGCTGTAACTAGGCGCTGGAACCCAGAACTAACCCTGGGTCGCGCCTCCGTGTCACTAAGCCACTGCCCAAGGAAACCTCTCTGGCCAGGAGTGGTCACCACGCACCGCTCCCAGCCGAGGCAGCAAGTCCAGAGGGGACCACAGGAGAGAGACAAGAGCTGTGCCTCCTGGAACCGCATCCCCACGACCCCTGTGGGGGCGAGGTCCCAACCATAGACTAGGAAACCCTGCAGGCGAAGGTGTACTGGAGTACGGGGACTGCTCCCCACGACGGCCGGGTC
>NW_022900937.1:15595297-15608848 GCF_012274545.1 Fukomys damarensis
CACGCGTTGGCCGCGCTAGGCCGGAACCCAGGGGCCACGTCCCGCGGTACAACGCTTACTTCGCGAGGCGTGGTTTAATGCAGAGGATGAGTGCGAGTAAAGGACCGGATGCTCAGACGACACTCACGTGGTTCTCGATGTCGCCTCGAGCCTCGGAGCTCTGGCCGCCGTGGGTCACGGGATCGGGGGACGGGGTGGGCACACGAGCTCGCGGCCACTGCTGCCCCCCGCTGTGACCTCGGGTGGGGACGGGCAGGTGCTGCCCTAGGAGCGACTGCACGGCCGGTCCGGAAAACTCGCTGCCATTCTTAACGTAAACCGCAGCAACCAGAATTTCCGCCCAGCTACCCAGCAGCTGACTGGCTGCAGGTAGGCAGGGTAAACCGGAACCAAGACCCTCGTGGTTCGGGCCAGGTGTTCCTTCTCTGTGGAAGGCAAGGCTTTTAATTTACCCAAATGAGAAACAGCAAGGAAAATGAGGCCTTGTGCTCTCCTGGCCAAGGTTGTGTAAGGTACTGAGATGCGGGCTCGGGCCGCCTGGCAGGGGTGTGGGGAGAGTGGGCAAGAGATGACCAGTAGCCAGCCTGAGCCGCCACTTACAGCCCAGGGCTTTGCTTTCAGGGTCTCTCCCTGCGCCCCGATTCCCAGCTGCCCTAAATTGGTTTAAGCTGGGAGCAACAGGATCCTGGCTTCAGCTTCTACTCAATCTTTCCCTCCAGTTTCCTCACTTTCTAGCCAGAATGCCAAGAGCAGGTTAATCTGCCTCAGGCCCCCGCTTCATCTGCGTGCTAGAGGAAGCCCAGAACCCTGTTTGTGAGGTTCTTAGAAGATCAGGACTGTGTTTGGAAAACAGAGGTCACTCCACATCAAGCCCTCACGGACAGCCCTTTCCCACGGAAGATTTTCTCTGATTGAGGGCTAGAAACCCAGGCCAAGCCCCACTTATCCAGGCAACAACAGAACCCAAGCTGTGCTGCTGCTGCACCCAGCGTTGCTTCCTGGGCTCTAAACTGGCTTCCGCCTTGGCCCGGGGCAGGGCGCTGTGCTCCTCACAGGTAGGTGCTGACGAGGACCCTCGGCCCTGCACTCAGCATTCCACTGGGCGCAGCTCACCATTACCAGGTGTGCCCTGCTTAGTCTGGGCAGCTCACAAGGCCTCCTCTCAGGTCTGCCCAGAACAGGAGGCGCTGCACGCATAGCCCTCTGCTTATCTGTGTTGCCTGAGCCGGGCTAACCAAGGAACTCAGTGCTGGTTAGGAGAAGACATAAAGCTGGGGGGTAAGGGTGTTCCGTGGGTCATCTCTCAGCTCTGCTGTCCATGTTTTCTGACAAGTTAGGGCCCCTCTCAGTTATCTGTAAAAGGGGACCAACATCTTCCCTGTGACAGTTAAGAGATGATGTGTAAATGTACCTACCATTGCCTGAAAGGCACAGCAGGTGAGGCTTCCTCATGTCCATGGAGGGAAGGGATCCAAAGACCCAGGCTCTGGGAAAAAGCAAGCTGGGGATAGGGGCGCTGTCTCTGGGTGCAGCTCACAAAGGCAAGTCAAGGGCACAGGTCCCTCCAGAGAAGGGACCTGACTGTTCCAGAGCCACCAGAAATGGCTTGGGCTGTACCCTCCTACTCTTCATGAAGCCACAGATCTTGCGTAACTCCTGGAGTACCAAGACTTTTCAATTAGTTTTGGCCAAGATAGCCAAGGGCCATAAGTAGGAAAAGCACAGAGAGGAGGCCCACACATCGAGGTCGGACACTGTCACCACAGGCTGGTGTCAGGACGAGACCTACTGGCCTGGGCTTCCTGTGCTCCACTGCTTTCCCTGGCCTGGTGCGGGATCTCCAAGCTCACCTGACCCCCTAGAGGCAGGGCCACTGCTCTAGAAGTCAGTGCCATGATGTGATTGTGACTTCCTCTGGCAAAGGCCACAGACCCGTACGCCAGAAAAAAGCCGTATCTCGTCAGAAACGTGGGGAAACAGAGCCCACACCTGAGGAGAATACCGGCCCCATTCAGTTCTCAGCACTGGCACTCACACCTCCCCCTTCCTCAGAGTCCTCAGAAGTCCAGAGTGCAGAAGTATCGATACTTACAGCCAAGAAGCACAAAAAAACACATGGGGCCTGAACTAGGGACGTGGACTGTGAGCACCAGCCTGTTGGGTGCTCCAGCTTCTCAGACCAGGCGACCATGGGGGCAAGGGGCAAAGGCCAGAGCCACAGAGGCTGAGGTTTATTTCTGCAGTAACCGAAATCATCTCAGAGGCTGCAGATGTGTCTCATCCTTCAGCTCTCTACACACCTTTAGCCCAGCAGGAGGAAGGGTGGCTTGTCACTAGGAAGGAGCCCAGAGGACCTGAGGGACCTCTCTCCCACCCGTCTGTGGCCCCAGTTGTACAGAGACCTCGCTCTTCCAACAGACATTCTGTCCTGGTGCAGGATCCCAGGCAGCAGCAGCGCCTTCCCATTGCACAGTGAGTGCTTTCAACCCAGAGCCCTTCCACCCTACTGCTGGCAGAGCTCAGGTCAGAGCTAAGCCCATGCCTTTATGTAGATGGCCCTGGTCCTCCTCTGTGACCCAGTCTCATTGAAGTCTTTTCAATAAAACAAAGACGCCATCATACTCAACGTTACCAGGTCTTCTCACCAGGAACATCAATTTACATATTAGCTTGCAATGCTGTAGTTTCCTCTTTTCTCGTGGGAGAGACTGGCTGTCGGCAAGGACCTTGCCCATGAGGTCCCCCAGACGCAGCATGTGGCCTGGACTTGGTATGGGTGGAGGGGACCAGACACAGCTCACAGTGGGCAGCTAAAGCCTCACTGTGGCTCCCTGCAGTGTCCCCCTTCATCACTGCAGGACACCAGCCTGGCACTGACCCTCATTCATTCTCACGATAACAGGGCGCGTGCCTACTCGGGGCAGCTGCCCCTCCCACTTGCCACCTTGGCAGAGATGACAGTTGTTTGTGGCCTGTTCTCCAGACCGTCTTCCCGGGTCTTCTCAGGCAGGGCGCCTGGTGGTGCTGGCCGTATACTTCCGGCTGGGTGCGCTGCACCTGCACCAGGTGCGACGCGGCCTGAGAGGCTGGGCCTCACCGAAAAGGATCGTCTCTAAGTGGGTTGAAAGCCACAGAGTGAGATGGGCCCAGGGCAAAGCTGTTCCGTGTGAGACTGGGTCTGCTTCTCCATGGGGACCAACAGAGCAGCCGCCCACTGACTCCTGAATCTGCTTTATTTCTCTGCATAAGGGACCCTGCACAGGCAATTCAAATTAAAACAAAATAAATATATGAATATTCATGTAAAACTGTCCTTTCTAATGAACAATTATACACAATGTACAATTCTGTGTTCACTGGGTGGGTTTACAAAAATGTATCATTCCCAACTAAAAATGCACCAAAATGCTTCCATGCAAACTTATCAAAAGTGACCAAAAATATGGAGGGATAAACCTGACCGAAAGCACTTTGCTTTTGTTGTTTTTGTACAATCACAGAAAAATAAAAACATCTAATTTCTTTGTTACCTTTAGAGTAACTAAGGTACTGTTTATCTTGTCGGTTTACGTTCCTAAAACATCTATGTAGTTACCATAAAAGTATATCAACATCGTATTGAAGTGAATGTCACTGAGGAAGAAGGTGGCAGCACCGAGGTCAGTAGTCGGTGTCGGAGCCCTCAGCATTGTCCACGTTCCTCGAGAGCATGTAGTTGTCCATGTCGATCGAGCGGCAGTTGTTGATGGCATAGCGCAGGCGCTCGGCCATGACCAGCTGGCTGGAGTAGGGGGGCAGCCGCAGCTGGAAGAAGCAGGTCTGTGAGGTAGGCAGACTGTCGTAAGGCTGTGGAGAGAGACCCAGAGGTGACTGCGGGAGCAGGGCTGTCCGTCCACCACACCAGGACAGGACAGCACTTCTCCCGACTTCAAGCTGGAGTCCACGCTCGACTCGAGTGGACGCAGAGCCAGGCTACGGCAGGAAGAGCACAGGCTCTGCCGTCCCATGGCCCTCGGGGCTTTTGCTGCCCACCTCCTTCCTCTCACTTCATCTAAAGCCCACAAGTATGAAGCATCGCGGTGCCTGGCTCAGAGCACTGCCCACCAAGAGGGCACAGCCCCGAAGCCGGCCATGAGGATGCCCACAGGGCAGACGCAGAGGGGCAGGTGTGTGGTGCAGCTGACTGGGAGCCGCTGTCGCCCCTCCCCACCGTGCTCCCGCACGTGCTGCACCCTCACACCCATCCCTGTGGCCGTGGCCGCCTGCACACGGTGCGGCTGAGAGAGGAGCACTGCTGAATCAGCACCTACGGCAGTTACGATGACTGCAAGCAGAAAGGTGCCGAGAAGAGACTGAGGTTTTAACAAAGGACACAATTCTGACACAGTACACAGAATTATGTGTCCAACTGAGGCACAGGTGGAAATGGCCACTGCTACAGAAGATGACATGGTTTCCCGTGACTCCCTGAAAACCATCATTTCAAAACTATCTACTTCTAGTAATGACATAATACTGTTATGAATAGAAATTTTAAAAATTAGTTTTAACAAAGGACCTGCCCTCTCTTGATCAGCTTCCTCTTACAATCGCCCTCTTCCCGGACAGCCCAGCACAGACATGCGGGAAACAGCATGGAGTGGGCCTGGAGAAACAATCTAAGAGGCCCACGGGAACATTCAGTGGCCACTTTCTGAGGCTGACAAGCCCAAGGCAGGGCTTTGTGGTGGGTTAACTCCCAGGCGGCAGGAGCAGTGCAGCACTGACAGGAGGTCAGCGTTTCTTCCAGAGTGGGGCAGAAGGGAGCCACTGCTCCTTCCTGTTTTGCTGTCCGTCTGGGAAATGTGTAGGAGGGTTCTTACTGCCCTGGCCTGGCACAGAGTGCTGTCTGCAGTTCAGGAGGCGGCAGGGATCAACTCAGCTCAGGCTTTAGCCACCGCTAGAACAGTGACTGGAAAGCGTGAAAAAGCAGAGGCTGAGCGGCAGCCATTTCCACTGGGGCCCTGGGTGGACACACTATTGTATCAATGTCAGAATTCTGTATTATTCTTTGTTTTAACCTCACAATCTGTTCTGAGCACTTTGCTGTTCTGCCTGGAGTCATCATGACTATCATTTTAGATGCTGAAGGATTTCACTGAGTGCTCCTGCCTCATTCAGCAGATGCCAAGACTGGTAGGAAAGGCCTGTACGAAGAGACACGCTCTCCTTACTGCTTCTGGACATATTCTGGAGAAGGGGCTTTGGAAGGGTATGGTGGGGGCTGCCTAGGTCTACCTTCAGACATGGGGTGGGGGACACAGGAAGGCATCCAGGAGGGCTTCCTAGAAAGCACCTTGGCACTGGGCTTAAGGCACAAGTAAGTACATACCAGGCATGGATGGACAGAGAGGTGTGAGACACTTACTACGCAGAGCAACACAAAGGTCCAGAAGTGTAAAAACGGCACAGCCTGCTATCATGGCCAGAACACGGAAAGTGTCAAGAGGTGAGCAGCAGTCTAGACTGTGGCAAGCCAGTCAGTGCCATGGCATTTACCCTGAATCACTACAGGGGCTGCTGAAAGGTACAACAGAGGAGAGTGACGTGGTGCTGCGTGCTTGAAAAAACAGCTCTGGTGGCAGCGTGTGCTACAGAACCTGAGCCCTTCTACCCTGAGCCGCCTGTGCAATCCGCAGAGGGGCCAGGCTCTGGGCCAGGGTGCACACTGCAGCTCCCAGCTTCCTCAGGTCCTTCTGGAGCGCACACACACTGTGCCCAGCTCCCGTGACACAGGAAAAGGAGCAAGAAAGGGGAGGGGGGTATGAAGATCCCTCTGCCAGGTCCCGTTCAGCTCAGGATGGGTGCTGAAGAGTCAGTGGAAGGTTGCTGGGTGCTAAGGCTCAGTCATGTTTCTGAGTAAGTTTTATAGCTTGATGTTTTAACCATCTGGATACTCAAGGATAAAAGCCTGAATCTACAGGCCTGACTGAAAGTTTGCTTTTCCCAGTACAGTAGCAACAAGGAAGAAATCAGAGTAGACCATACCGAGGAAGGAAAAACGGCGCACTTACCCTATCAACCTTCATGATTTGAAACCTCTGAGAAATGTCAGCCGTGTTGGCCGGCAGCCGGGAGCGTCCAGACACGAAGCGCATGAAGAGCACCCGCTCCTCGTTGGAGAACTCCTCCAGTGTGTGCCAGAACCACTGCACCAGCTGGTGCTGCTCGTCCACCTCGCGGTACCGCACCACCTTCTTCAGGACCTCCACGGAGATCTCGGGCATCCCGCACACCATTTGCTCCAGCTGCCTCGCGGTGAGCAGGGACAACAGTGGCACAGGGACAATCCAGGACATCCCTTCTCGGACTGCAGCCACCTGTGTCAGAAGAGGTTGTTCACCTTGCTGTAGGCCAGTAGATGGGCACCTGCTGTGACCCAACTGGGCTGGGCATCCTGCCTGTCGTCTGCTACACTGAGGCTGTGCACAGGACCACACTCTGCCCTGCCGGGAGATTCTCGTGCTCCCCTGACTCCAGTTCCAGTCCAATGTAGGAGCCTGCCTTCTTGTCCCACAAAAGCCCAGCTCCTTGCGGGTACAAGGATGCATACCTGTAATCCTAGCTACTTAGAAGGCTGAGTCAAGAGGATCACAAGTTTTAGGTCAGCCTGGACAACCCACCAAGACCCCGACTCAAAGCAGAAATTTTATAAGGACTGGGGATGTAGCTCAGTAGAGCACCTCTACATTTAATTTCTGGTACCACCAAAAAAACCCCAAACAAAAACCCCAGCCCGAGGCCCCGCCCAATCTTCCCGCTCATGTGTGGCCGTGTGCTGTTAAAGTATGTTGTGTGGATGCTGCATTGGCTCAGTAGTTCTAGTTTCTGGAAACCTCACGTACATGTCTTTTTTTGTTGTTGGTGGTTTTTTTGTTTTTTGGTTTTTTTTTGGTGCCAGGGATCGAACTCGGGTCCTCATGCTTGCAAGGCAGGCAGCAGAACCACTGAGCTAAATCCCTGGCCCCTGTAACTTATTTTTCTTTGGAAAGTAGTTATATCTTTCTTATATAAAAATTATCTGTGCTCAGTAAAAAAAAACAAAACAAAAACAAACAAACAAACAAAAAACAACTGAAAAGCACAAAGAAGAAGGTAAAAACAGGAAGTCAGTAAAGACAAACTATTTAGAAATTTGGGTTCTAAATCCCAGACTCATTACTCAGTAACTCCATGACCCTAATTTTCTCATCTGAAACATGACTCTAAGGTGGGCTTAACATGAGGAACTACCAATCGTACTGCTGATGTAATTACTGTGCTCTGTTCTCACACAGTTCTGAGCCCAGGCTGGCAGGAGACTGCTGAGAAGGAGCTGAAAGGGCTGTGAGGACAGTCTGCTCTAGGGTCGTACCCCAGCACGCATGCTGCATGAAGACCCATCACCGTTCAAGGCTGGTTCATAAATACTTTCCTCATGGCTAACTCAAAAGCCACATCTGAGCTGGGGATGTAGCTCAGGGCACTGCACCTGCCTGGCAAACTCAAGGTCCTGAGTTCGATCCCTGGTACCAGAAAACAAAACAAAACAAAACAAAAAAACCCATACTGAGGTGTGGGCTGGTTGCAGAAGAACCATTTTGGACATAACAGTCATTTCTGTGATTATTCACTATACCGCCCCCCCTGCCTTTAGATGCTTATTTGTCAGCACAGAACCAGAATAACTCAAGTTAACTGCATACAGAGTCTTCCAAGCTAACAGAAGAGCAAGACCCAAACTCCTGGGCTTAATTCTCAGACCACCAGAGAAATCTGTGCAATGTCTTGAAGAACTGAAAGGCAGGCAAAAGACCTCTCTAGGTGAGGGTGTGGACGGAAGCCAGTCTGTGTGGGAAGCACTTTGGGAGTCAGGCCCTGAAGGACTACAGAAGGAGAGGGAAGAGGCACTCGGGTGGGACCACAAGAGCAGCACCTGGGGTTGACTGACCCATCCGGAGTGGGCTCACGAAGACGTGCGAGTAAGCGGGACAGGGTGAGGAGAAGACTGGGTCTGAAAGTCAGGGTGAGACCCAGACTCTACCCAGCCAGCGACCAATACAGAGCTGATTTAAGTCTCTGGACAGAGTGTGAAATCCAGATACAAATGAAGTGACACAGTAAATACATAGGCCAACATGGAAGTGACAGCCAGCTCTCATCTGCAGACAAACCTAAGCACTCAAATGCGCCTCCCACAATCTTTCATCTCACCTGCCGGTCCATCTCATGGAGCCGATACTCAATGGCCCTCTCCACATACTCCTTCCTATTGGAAAATGTGAGCGGGATACTATTTCCACCAGGGATTATGGGAACCATTTTGCCATCAGCACTCTGGCCCACAAAAGAATCAAGAGGAATCATCTAAAAACAGAAAAAAAAAATTATTACATGGCAGAAATGGCAACAAAAAGTATGTCTCTCACACACACACACACACACACACACACACACACACACACACACCCCAAAACAGGAACAAAGTAGAGATTTCAATGAGAAAAACAAGACACGGGACAGATACACACACACACACACACCCCAAAACAGGAACAAAGTTGAGATTTCAATGAGAAAAACAAGGCAAACTGGACAGATGTGACTGATGAGGCTACTTGAGCATGGAATGGCTGACTCATCTGCTGTGGTCAACATGAAGCCAAATCTCTCTGCCCACCAGAAGGTCTGCTGAACTCTGATCACCCAGAACTTACTCTCCACTTTTCGTCCCTTGGTTCCCTGCTCTAAGGGGCAGAAAAAAGACTGAGGTGGAAGGAGCAGGAGCCAGGACTGGAGCCAGCTCTATCCATCAGCAGCTACTCAGACTGCTGTGGCTGAGCTGCTAAGGGCAGCACAAGTCAGCCCATCAGTCAGGAAGACCGGATCTGGCTGCACACATGAAAAACGAGTTTGTGCACACAGGAAGCCAACAGCAGTAGGATTTTAGCTAGCCCAGACCCACCTCATGGAAACTCTCCTCTGTAATGCCACTGTCTTCAATATGAAGAATGCTGTTGAGGGTCTGCACATAGAGCAGATCCACCTCCTCCAGGTCCTCCAGGGTGAGCGGGACGCAGCACAGCTGCTTCCACACCAGAGGAGCCAAGTGGAGGTCCAGAGGCTTCTTTGTGCGAATGGCAACCCCCATCAAAATCCCCAGGAACTTGAACTGCATCAAGTGCTCATCAAGGCAGGCAGAGGGGTTAAAAAGGAATCTACAAAAGAAAATATTTGAAACACGGCTTTCCTCATTTCTATTAGAAATGAGTTACCCAGCAGCTGCAGCATTAGATTAGACCTGCATGGCTAGAGATAGTAACCATGAACTATATATGGCTGTTGAAATCACTTAAATTGAATTAAAGTCCAGTGCTTTAGCTACCCTAACCATATTCTGAGTGCTAAACAGCTACACACATCCTGTGGATACTGTTTTGGACAGCACGAGACCATATTTTGAATTAATTTTAGAGAAACTATGAAAGTACAAGTTATGATCTATTAATCCTTAGGCTACCCACTCCAGAACACCCTATTTCCCAAAGTAATTTAATTATTGTTTGTAAGCCTTTCAAGCAGGATCCAAAATTTTTAAAATCTGTAAATATAAGGATAACAATTGGAAATCCAGTACTAAGCTCTGTGACTTGATAGTGTAATAAAACTTTTTAATGAATTTCAGTGTAGAAAATTTACTATGTGAAGGCCATCTGGGCCTTCAGAAACACAAAGTCCATCAGGTTTCATCAGTTCTGAGCTTCCTCTCCTCTCTGGATCACTGCTGAGTTGACCCCATCATTAATCCCGAGTCACGAGGACATGCCCACCCCGTCCCCTGGGATGAGGAGTAATGTGAGCACCTATTCTTAGGGTTACAGAAAGGGCTCAGGGGATAACACATGGGAAGCACTCAGCATAATGCCTGGTGCACAGGAAGCACTTAGGAAACATGAGCTAGTATTGTTCAGACATCTAACAAACACTTGGCAATCAATCTTACCTGTCCCTATTGTAACCCACTTCTGCAGTGGCATTAGGAGAGGGTATGAGAAGGTCAACTATACCAGTTTCAAGTTCCTGCAAAAGAAAGAAAAATGTTCTGTTGAGAGATGATAATCAAATGCTTCAAGAACAAATCAATCACACTGAATTTTACATTGAAAGAAGAATATTTTGAGGAATTTACAGTGCTATGTGACAGCCAGACATCTCAGTGGAAAATCTCCTGCAGTGAGAAGCAGCAGGGTGAGAAAGTCCAACCAAGAGTCAGGGAAGCTAGAAACAGGAGGTGGTAAAGTTTCAAACAGACTCAGCACATGACAGCCAAGTGTCACAGTCATGTAGTCACAGGGTTTACCAGAACGATCCTGATATTAGGCAAAGCTGGAAGGGACACAGTTGATCTGAAAACAGCTGCCAGTGTGGCTCTTAAAATCAGACCTGATCTAAACTCTCAACACTTATTTTTTTAATTCCTCTGGACCTGGCAGTTTGTTCTAAAAGCATAGAATAAATCAGAGCACATGGGTGGTCTTGGATTTGTTTGCTACATGAATATATTTATGCATTACTGTGCTGCTTCTGCATAACAGAGGTGCTTGCCTACAGAATAACAGATAGCGAGTCGCCAGTAGAGGGCAGTGCTGACACCATGTGGTAACTGATCTTCACCAAGCACCTCCCGAACCCTCACTATCACCCACCTAGGCAGCATTAACATTATGACTGCATATGAAGCTCACAAATGCACCTTACTGTATTGACGAAAGCACACCTGAAGGAGCAGACACTGGAAACAGAACCAGGATCCCTGTGCAGACAAATGAGCAGGGTGCATGAGCATACCTGGCACATCTCTGTTATAGTGTCATCAAACACTCCTCCAGCGTCATCAGCCCCCTCCCCGACCAGCTTAACCTTCCACGCTCGGGAGGGCAGACGGAGGTCTGATGCATTCAGCTTAACCACTTGTCTTGCTATCTGAACAAAGATGGGCTTACACTTCCGGCCCCTTAAAAAAAAAAAAGGCAGAGAAAGGAATGAAAAACAACTCATCAACTTCCCCAAATCACCACAAAGGTCCCTGATCATCAGTGACTTCACGAACAGGCCACTTTGAAAAATGCCCAACTCCGTGTTGTATCCACTGTGACACCTCATCTCCACCCCCGACCCTCGGCCCCCTGCCAGGTACTAAGGTAAGTATAGTGGCATCTTAGTTCATGATTGCTTTTGTTTATGAACAATTTGGTTTCCAAACAGAAGTGTTTGGCAAAATTTTGTTTTTGTTTGCAAACTCTGCATCAGGCAACAAACATGACTGTGGCCATCTTTTCCAGAATTGTGGAATGAATTAAATTCATGAATCAAGGCATCACTGTACTGTTTCCATCCTTTATAAACAAGAAAGCTAAGGCTCACAGAGATGAATTCGTAGTAACATTAATCTCAAAAATTCCAGCTGGGCAGTGAAACACCCACACACACACACACACAAAAGCCAACCTGGTTGATATTCTTTTTACAGTAATTTGAGGTCCATAGTTTTTGCCTTGAACCATGGTTTTTCCTATGGAGCGCACCATTGGCAGAGTGTAGACTCTTGGAGCTAACAAAGGTCGCAGCTGTCCCTGCACAATGCCCCATGTCCCGGCATTATAATGAGATGTGCTGTTCTGTAATACGACATAAGGTCATCAGAAATAGAATAACACCAGGCTTAAAACAACTCTTCCTACTTTTACAACATAAATTTTTTCTGAAGTGCAGTTTAAAAACATAAACCTCGGTATTTGTGACTATTACTCATACTATTAATAATAACTTTTTCAAAATAGCTTTTGACAAAATAAATGATTACCAATTTTAAAAAACTTATAAAATACAGCAAAGCACATAAGCATACACAGAAATGAAATCATCATAAGCCTCACATCTAGAGACAGCCCAGTGACTCTCTTTCCTTCCACCTCCTCGGTATGTACACACATACATACTTTTCACATTGAGCTCATACTGTTTATATAATTTCAGCTGCTTTCCTCACTTTGTCACTTTGTATAATAAAATGTCTCCACCTAATTACAGTTTGTTAATATTGTTTTTAGGGCCAGGGATGTAGCTCAGTAGTGCCGGCACCTGCCTTGCAAGTGCAAGGTCCCAAGTTCGATAGCCAGTACCAAAAAAAAAAAATTCTTTTTAGCGCTACACAGTATTCTGCTTCCTGGCTCATTTTCTCCTAACAGTGATTGGTCAATTCTGTCCATTCATCACTGGCTACCCGAAGGTTACATAACAACAGTTTTACCACGTGCTACACATTTTGGTAGATGTGCCTACATATTAAACTTAATTACTTTCCAAATTGCTGGAATGTTGTATAACAGACAAACCACCCAAACAAATACTAAGCAAATACTTTATTTCCCCTACCTCCCCTCCAAAGCACCCAGAATGCTCATTTGTAAGGAGAAAGTAGCTTGCCCAATTTCTCCAGACTGATTTATTAACTACCTGGTGCGGCCCTATTAGCTATGTGTGCTTAAGCTTTAATACTGTACATTAGACATTGCAGATAATATACGATATGTTTAGCCATTCATATTTCCTCAAGTTTTGGGCAAATCAAAACACAAAAGGAAGGCTACACTGTCCAGCAACATAACCATTAATTTCTGGAGTGTCCCTAAACTAAAATGGGACTAGAATCACTGTTGTTTCTGTTTCTCTTGAGTGAAAGACTAAAGGAACTATTAGCCACAACAGAATTTACCAAAAGCTAAGAGAAAGGCCCTGGGAGCTGGCACGCACACAGCAGGCGGGCTTACCAATCTGGCATGTTACCTGGTTGTTGGGGCTGAGGTTCAGCAACCTCCAGGATGAGTACATGAGGTCGGAGAAGTGGTAGAGCAGCCGGAGCCGGGCCCGCACGGTGTGGATGCTCACCTCTCTCAGAGCCCCATACTGTGGGGGTACTGCATCAGGCAGGCCCAGCTGCAGGGGCACTGACACACCTGCCCAAAAACAAACACACGGTTGTGAAGGAAAGGCACTGCTTTCACCTTCAGTAGTTTAGAAAATTGCAAACACATACAGAACTTGAGATAATTATGCGATGGACACCCATTCCCACCACCTCTCTAATATTTCGCTATATTTGCCTTTTCACATATGTAATCTATTCCCTTAGTCATCAAATTATCTTAGTTTTTTTGACGTACTTGTGTTGGATGTTTTAAAACTTTAAAAAAATTTTATCATTATAGAAATCTGGTTTTCTCTCCTTTAAGACTTTTAGTTAGAAGGAAGTAAAGAAGGGAGGGAAGGGAAAGGAGGAACCAAAATTCTTCTTTCGTAGTCCATAATTGTTATCTTCATAATGATGCAAGGTGCAGGCCAGGGATTTAGCTCAGTGGTGCTGCCTGCCTCATAAGCACAAGGTCCCAAGTTCTATCCCTGGTACCAAAAAAAAAAAAAAAGCAAGGGGCAAGTGAAGACCAGGAAGGTTGTAAAAAACAGAAGGGCACCTTG
>NW_022900937.1:15608902-15676759 GCF_012274545.1 Fukomys damarensis
AAAAAAAAAAAAAAAAAAAGCAAGGTGCAAGTGAAGACCAGGAAGGTTGTAAAAAACAGAAATGGGCACCTTGGCAGAGCTGCCTCTCATATACTAGGGATCTGAGAGAAAATGGCCATGACAGAATGAAACACAGGGTAAATGATTTAAGAAGACTTCTTACTGCAAAGACTACAAGGACTCATAAACACCCACTTAAAAAATGCGAAGGACTAAAAAGATATCCAACTTCTGTAATTTGCTGTACACAATATTAAATTCCATACAGCTCAACCTCTAGGGGTATGAGTACTCCTTTTAATAAAATCAACATTTGTTGAGTACTTCTATGTGCCTGACACTATTCCAAGAATATTCATGAGTTGTTTCATTTATTCCTACAGCTCTTTGCAATAGGTGCCACTACTGTCATTCTCAATTTTCACGTGGGAAAAGTCTCAAGGCCAGGCACACTGCATATGCAGGAAACAGGATTTAGTCCCTGTAGTGCTGTCCCAGAGTCTGAGCCTTTCGCTGACATTCCTCAAGTGGAAGTGAAATCTCTCTGGAAACTGAAGGCCTTGCGTACCTGAAACTGTGAGCAGAGGCAGCACTGCTCACTTGGTTGTTAACTAGGATTCACCTCCTGCTGTGGCAGTCAGTCCTCAGGCTTCTGAGCAGCTGGGATTGTAAGTGTGCACCCACAGGCACTACTGAAGGGTTTTTAATCTTTACTGTTAACAGGGGGCCTTAGAAAGCTATTTGTCATGTATATATGACATACATGCTTGCTGCTCGAAATTCATCAAGTTTTGCTTGTGTAAGTGATACGTTTTCTTCTCTTGGGACTGCGGAGCAGGGCTGTTTCATCCCAAGTCAGAGAGAGAAAGGCTTACTGTGGAGTATTTAGTGTGGGGGGAGGAAAACATGGTTTTTCCAACAGAGGCTGGGCTGTAAAGCACACGGTGCAGTGGCATTTTGCTGAAAGAGCAGCTGTGGGGGCAAGGACACTTGGCCCCTCACCTGGTGCTCTTGGTGGGACAGGTGGCGCTGTCCACGCGGCACTGTGGCAGCGGCCAGCTGAGATCTGCCGAATGTTCTTCCCTTGCAGAACTGTTACCAGGGTTGGTTCTCGAACATGATTGGTGTGGCCTAGGCCAAGCTGAGGATAAATGACAAACATACAGATACGTAATTAGAGGAAGAGAAGGAGTAAAGATAATTCAATTGGCACCAAGCACCAGCATCAGTTAACAAAATAAATTCTGATTTTTCTCAATCTTATAATGGTCCTCATAGCTCAGACTGTCTCCTAAAAACTAAGCTGCTTCACAGCCATTCCAAATCCTGCAGATAAGTCTCAACAACCAAACACATCCTTGGGTTCCAGTTTGGAAAGGGAATGAGTTCTTGGAAAGTTAAAATGTAACAGAATGATCTGTAGGGCTTCTACTTAACACACGTTGGCTTCCGTGTGGCGATAAACACAATAAACACACATAAAACCATGCAGGATCTCCAGGTATCTGTTCTTAGGGTTTGACTGGGACACCAGCAGTTCAGTGGCTAAGCAGCTCAACATCAGGAGGAAGGTTCATGCTGAGGCTTAGCCAGGGTATTTCCAAAAGTGTCTTCAACTTGAACTCTCCTCTCATTAAGGCAATCTGCAGCCACACTGATGAGCAGCGACCCTGTCTATCAGTGTAGTGGTGAGGAGAACACAGAAGCCAAACTGAGGCTATGAATAATCCAAAACCTGGAACTTCAGGGTCCCAGGCTTGAAGGGCAACCATATCCAGAGAGGATTATGGAGGGCAGGGGGAGGTGTCTCTGCATGTGGGGTAAAAGCTCATGCCGCAGGCAGCTCAGGCAGCTCTCACCAAAGCCTCTTCCTGAACATATTAACCTAGAGTCTTATTTTCTCCGAGGCTTAATTTACTTCTGTGAGTAATGGGAGTGACAAGATTTCCGGCACAAACACAAATATACTTTACACATGCTCATATTATAAGATACAAAGTTATTACTATTTCATTCTTTCCTTTATCCTGATCAACTGATACTCAGGCTCTAATCTCATATATTACTAGAGTAATGATGATGATGACAACAGGTAGCAAACACTTAGTGGTATACTATGTGCCAGACACTTGTCACATG
This sequence comes from Fukomys damarensis, assembly GCF_012274545.1. NCBI lineage: Eukaryota > Metazoa > Chordata > Mammalia > Rodentia > Bathyergidae > Fukomys > Fukomys damarensis. The sequence continues at coordinate 15,611,042 of NW_022900937.1, forward strand.
CTGTGTGCAGACACACACACACATGCACACACACATGCCCAGTTGATCCCCTTAATCATTCTGCTATACTGCCAGATCTTTTTTTTTTAACCATGGTATAATACTTCTTTGACTAATTAGAGACAGATGCATAACTGGACCCACAAAATAATCAGTCATATAGGTAAGTGAAACGCCTGGAACACGGTGGTAGCTATAAGGAATGCCCTAGCTTATCCTTGTCTCACAAGCGGAACACTGTCAGATTTCCAGAACCTGAGAGAGCAGCAGGAGAGACAGATGTTTACCTGCCCTTCTGAATTGCTGCCCCAGGCATACACATCTCCAGTTGATGCTAAAGCAAGTGTGTGCTCAGCTCCAACCACCACATCTTCAATGACCACTCCAGCAAGGACAGGTACTTGCTGTGGCCGATTGTGATTGCGGGCACGCCCCTCAGGAAGGCCAATCAAACGATCTGAAAAAACAGCAAAAGTACTATGAATGCACACACACAGTCTTTTTTTTTTTTTTTTGGTACTGGGGATTGAACTCGGGTCCTTGCTCTTGCAAGGCAGGCTACCGAACCACTGAGCTAAATCCCGGGCCCGCACACACAGTCTTTTTATGTTTCAGACTCATTTAACTTTTTATGGTGGAACCTTAATGACATGGTATATAACTCACTAAGGCAAAAGTGGCTATCTAACAAGGTATACTAGGTTGTAAATAAATAAAAAGATCTTAAAGCTGTTTCTTTATAAAATGACAGACTGCATCATAAAAATAAAGAATAAATCTAAAGCCAGCAGCTTATTTCAAACTAAGAGGCTCCTTAACATCATATTTGAAAGAACTACCACATAGTTCAAAAAGGCTATGAATTTTTCGCATTCTAAATAAAGATGCCACTCAATCTGTCTTTTTCTGAAATTTCTATCCAACTTTTCTATCTTGCCAGATTTTTAGAAAGTGGTCAGGCCTGCTGCTGAATGTCCTCTACACTTTTTGTCATGGCCACCTTCTGCAGTCGGACTTGCATGTGGCCACTGAACTGAAAATGTACCCTCAAAGACCTAAGTTGGCTCCTGAATGCCTACTGCATGGCTGCTTCTCAGGCTCCAGCCCATGGGAGGCTGGTGTAACTTTCCGCTGTCGCTAGAGGTGCCATGCTACCCTGACTCACCAGCTCCTTTCAAAGTAAGCTTTCCCAAGGCCTCAAGCTGTACTCACCAGCCCTTTACTCACATTCCCCCCAAGGGCTACTTTCTTTCTGTTCTACACTCTCTTCAGGTTTCTTAGATCCTATTAGCAAGGGCTTTAACTACTATCATTATGAAACTAATGTTCCAAGCCCAATGCTGTATAGCCAATCTCGATGGAGTTCCAGTTCTAAATTCTCCATGGCCTGCTGGACATTTTCCTACATGTCAGGGTCAGAAGGCCCCATCTGACATGACTAAAACTCCTTAACTCTTCCCTAGCTCAATCAGTGGAACTAAGGTTCTTTCAAGCCTAGAAACTTTAGTCACAATTTCTTTCCCCTCCTCATACCTGCCTCACACACCCCTCAATCACTACAACCTAACAAGAAGTTCCACTTAAGAAAGTGAATTTACTATTAAAGAGACCTCCTAAGAACGCCTGGCTGCGAATCTACACAGAATCTGACACCCGAATGCCTGGGAATCCCTCCAGGGCCAAACATCTGCAGCACCAGCCCCTGGAAGGGACTGCGAATGAGGCAGTCTTAGAGGAGAGCACTGGGGGCCAAGGCAATATTTGTGGCAGGACAACAGAGGTGCAGAAAGGAGAGAGAGGCCCTGGCGAGTACTCTTCAAGCACGAGGGAAGACACTAGCATGAAGAGCTTTAATGTCCTTAAAGTTCATGAAACAAGAGTAAAAGCAGAGAGCAAACGAGGGGCATGGTAGCTATTCACTTACACGGAATAAAGATTACTTGATTCAGAGCACTTTTTTATACAACTGGTAGGCAAATATTCCCATAATGCATATATATGCAAAAAAAGCAATGTGAACTAAAAAAGACCTTACCTTGACCAAAAGTATACACGTGACCATCCTTGGTCAAAGCAACAGAAAACTGAGTTCCACAAGCAACCTTTTTTATTCCAATTCCACAAAGAACATCGACTTTCTGCAAATAAAAGTGTAACGTACACACTTTTAAAGTGAGAAGAAAAAAACCACTTTTGAATGTACCAAGACTGTCCTCCAGTACAAATACTAATTGTTGCCTGTCTGCTCCACCCAAATCCATACTCAAAATGTTATTTTCTCCTGCTGCTCTGTGAATGACTGAATGTGGGAGGGAGGGAACAGGGGCAAAGGCAACGTGGCTAACATCCCCAGAGCCGTATGTGGAGTGAAACTTCCTCTGGCCAATGGAGACCAAAGACAATCTCGGGACCTTTTAAAGAATACTATGTGAAGCCAGGTTCAGCTCCCTGTTAGTCTGATGATTTCAGTCTTCAGAAGTAACAACAGGGGCTTTCTATATTCCCCAGCAAGGATTTTCCTGCTTCTCCATATCCCTGGTTGAATTTTTTTTTTGGTACTGGAAATCGAACTCGGGACCTCACACTTGCAAGGCAAGTGGCGGCACCACTGAGCTAAATCCCCAGCCCTTCCTCGGTTGAATATTAACCCATATGGCTATCAAGATGTCAGAGATTACGGGTGGGGGGAATCTGAAGTTGAATATAAATTAAATATTTGAAAATCATACTAGTTAAATGTGTCAAGAAAATCCACATAAGAGAGCTGCACTGAAGCCAACCAAGCATAGTGATGTGTTCCTGTAATTCCAATACTCTGGGAGGCTGAAGCAGGAAGACACCAATTATGAGCTTGCACAACTTAAAGACTAGTGAGATCCTGCCTCAAATAAAAAACAAAAAGGGCAAGGGATGTAGCTCAGTGTGAAGGCCCTGGCTTTAATCCCTACTACCACCACCACCCAAAAAGAAAAACCTGCACAAGGGGTATTCTGCAGAGTCAAGAAACCTTGTAAAGTGTGATTAATAGCCTTTCTGTATTTTTTTGTTGTTTTGTTTTGTTTTTTGGTACTGGGGATTAAACTCAAGACCTCACAGTTGCCAGGTAGGTGCTGTGCCACTGAGCTAAATCCCTGACCCTCGATCAGTAGCTTTTATTTATTTACACTCCAGTTTTCTTTATATACATTTTTTTAAAGCTGCATACATATATAATTCAGTGGCAATGGTAGGCTGAATGAGCAGCTGCAAGCAGAGGATTACAAGCATTGTCCACACTTCCCTCCACAAGACACACTGGAGATACACTTTTCTCTATTCTTTAATGGGATGCAGACCTACAGTGCTCAGCCTGTCTAGAGACAGAGCCTTTCCTTGCAGAATTTTCATGTCCAGTTTAGATATTAACACTGTATTTAAAATCAACATCTAGAATGCTGAACGTTCAAGAACAAGCAACAGAAGCTTGAAATTTCATTAGGAATCACCAAAAATATTAAAGATAAATTATTTCCAACTAGAAAAAGGCAATGACATAGATGAACACTACTTTTTGTTGTCCAAAAATCTAGATTACAAGTAATAACTGACCTGAGGAGAAGATTTCGCAGTGGAATTTCCTAAGCCTAGTTTTCCATAGTCTCCATCTCCAAAAGCCCATACCATGGAGCCATCTGTTGATACCGCCAAAGTATGGTTCAACCCACAGGCCACCTAGAGAAACCACAGGGGGTTCAGTAAGGCAAAGCACAAGGCCCAAAACATCACCCTGTTCCTGAGATTCTTTTTCTCCAATTCACTGAAAAACTTGAATATGACTCCAAAGACTTTCATTTTTCAGAGCCTACTTCAAATATTAAATAAAATGGATATCTACTGTGTACAAATAACTTTTCAAAGGGAAATTCTTTAAATATCTGTGGGTAATTAAGAATCAAAGGGTACAAAAGACAGGAGAAAAAGTACATTCGCTAAAAAATACTCATTCACAACAGACAGTCTCTAAGGAATGATACAGGGAAAGATGAACACATCTGACCCCATTGTGAAGAGACGCTCTCCATCATCAGAGAAGGGAAAACTATTGCCTCAGAGCAGTGGCTACTAATGAGGCTGCGGTTCAGCAATTCAACTGGAAGATGGCACACAGGAACCACAAAAATCTGTATTGCTTAAAAGTTTTACAGCAAGTTGTATTAGTACTTTACGGAAGGTATTTTTGAAATATTCACATTCTGAATTAGGGCCTCAACTCTCATATAAACCAAACAAACTAACACAAAATGTGTATTTTCACACTGTTAAAAGGCTACATAAACATCAATTAGACCAAACAAAATGTACACAGGTTATACGACTGGATTCTGATCATCTAAAGAAAAGCATCTAAGTTAACACAGAGAGAAAAGAAAGTATGATAATCTAGAACACTGCATTGGCTTATTCCATGCCTGTCCAATCTGATATCCTTCCAGTGCAGTCACTCTCTCTGGAAGTTTTTTGTTAGAAGTGTTTCCAAGACCCAGGCGTCCATAATCTCCATTCCCAAAGGTAAAAAGTTTGCCATCTGAAGTTACCACTGCTGAGTGCTTAAAGCCACAAGACATCTAGGATAGAACCAGAGAGAAAAAGTTTTTAGGGAGAGGGAACACTAAGAAATCAATCAATCAATCAATTACTTCTGGTTATTAATATAGCAAAAAACTTAACTGACAAGTCAGGATTTTCAAGACTAGTATATTCTGTCTGCCCGAGTGGCTTTCTGGCCACACATACACACACCCACCAAGTCTGATCTTTCTCACAAGTCTCAGGAAATCCAAGCAAATAAACAACAGAAACTGAAGCACCTGCTGCTTCTCTTCAGGTGGGTACAATTAATCTTGACTACAGGAGATAATGAATGGGGAAATTTTTCGTAAACTCAAAGTATTATTTTAGATCAGATCGGTGATTTTCAGAAAATGTATTCGGACTCAGCTTTTGTAACAAAAATGATATTCTGAAAACAAAGCCTTCTCTTTGTCTATGTATCAGCCCATTTCCATGGTGCGTCTTCCAAGGGCAGCAGCACCTCACCCTTGGCCAACCAGATGACTCAGGAAAAAGCAGTCCATTCTAACACCAAAGCTCATTCAAACATCTGACAAGCTCAAGAATGAATCTGCACAACCAAAAACAGTGACTCTTGCATAATGCCTGTGTACTATTATTCTTGCTACCTAAATTTAAGAGTGCTATTCAACAACTAGTACATTTACACCCAAAGGCAAACTCATCCAGGTCCTGTCTGACCTGTACCACTTCTTCTCCTTGTAAGGCCTCGATCTGCCGTGGCCGCCGCTGTCTGTCACTGTTTCCATGGCCAAGTTTACCATAGTCACCATCTCCCCAGCTAAAGACTTCTCCACTTTCCGTCAGGGCCATCGAGTGCCCATCAGAACCACAGGAAGTCACCAGCTGGGTCACCACAAAGCCTGGAACAGAGCAGAAACCCAATAGGTTACAAGTGCTTTACACAGGCTATCTCACTATTTTCACACGAAACACAGGAGGCAGATCCCATCATCCCCATTTTTACAACTGTGGAAACTGAATTACAAAAAGGTCTAGTAGTTTGTGTACAGTCCCAGAATCAGGGACCAGAAGGAACACATAAGAACCCAGGTTTTGTTCCCAATGGTACTGCTAGGCTCTTCTAACTAGACCACCAGGAAAATAACCTACAGCTTCTCAGAAATCTTGTTCTGAACTCACCCTCACTGGTAAACTGTTTCTTAAAAGCCCTTCCGTGCCCTCCATATAGGCTTAGGAGTCAATAAAAGTCCATTTAGGGATCAAGCTAAGTGATTTCTGCAGAGATATTCTTCCTCCAAGTCTCTTAGAACTCTTACATGCTCTTTACAGTCCCTAGCACATCTGCATAGTTCCATATAAATTAATTTTTATTTTTAAGGAAATATATGCATGATTGCTACTGCTACTAATAGTAGCCTAATTACACTTTCATGCCTTTAAAGAATTTGTTTACAATCTTAAGTGGGTCTCAAAGATAGTTCTTTACATATCACTGAATTCTAGAATTGCTGTTATAAATAACTTACAAAATAACATATCTTAAAATATGGAAATTAAGGTTGCACACTGCCTAAATGAGAATTCAGAGGTAAGTGAAAAGCCTATGATTTCATCTGACAAAAGTGTGGGAAGTTCTAATAGGAGCAAACAACCTTAGAGCTAAGTCAAAGTTTCTGACCATTTTACAATTGAGGACAAGTTTACCTTGTAAGGCTGAAATAACTGTCAGCACATGAAGGTCATCTGAATTCCCTTGTCCTAATCTGCCATAACTTCCTTCCCCACAAGCCAACACTGTGCCATTGGCCTGGATGACAAAGGTACAGTTCTGACCGCAGATGACCTAGGGTAAAAACACATAATTAAAATATTATCCTTTATTATCTACCTTTAGCACATGAACATTTGATTTGATTCAATATATTCCAAATTATATTTAATTTTATACACACACACACACACACATATACACCGAATATATACAATGAATTGGTTCAATATGTACCAAATTATATCTAATTTTAATTAAAAGGAAAAGAGTTGACTGAAGTATGGTTCTCCTATAATCCCTGATACTACAACACTGTTTACTCAATCAAGACATGTATGAGGGCCATGTGACTAAGAAGAATCACAGTGTCTTTCAGCCAGTTGTGCAAGAGTTAAAGTAGTAACAGCACAATAGAAAAGAATGGGAAAAGGATAACAGGGAGCTGTTAAAGATTGGTAGAAACAGGCAGACACCGAAGGGGACACATGCAACGAAGGGCCGTGCACACTTTGGGGCAGCGGAGGCAGAGAGAACAAGAGAGGAAGCCATAGCCACTACAGAGGTTCTGAAGGCAGTGCCATGATTACTGAAGGATGCGATCCAAGTAGTCCGGCTAAAGGCTCTGGGAAGTTTGTGGCCCTCAAAAGAGAACCACACATTAGGAATATCTCAATTTCTATAGAGATACACTGCACAAGCCCAACGCATTGCCATGTGATTTCATTACACAGGAAAGCAAGAAAAACTTAGAAACTTGTTAACAAAATGTAAGCCTGATAAAAAATGTAGCAAGCTTTTAGTTGAAAGCTACACACCATGACCTTCTTTCAGGATTCCTCAAAATGGACTGTGAAATGGACATGTTTCTCCCCACAATAACAACAGCAAAGGAATCAGAATTGTACATTTCCAAGTTTCCCCATGCTTTACTTTGAGCATTACCTGCTGGGCCTGTGAGAATGAGGGAGCTGCAGCAGGTACCATTACATTTCTTCCAGCTTCTGCCAGCTGTCCGTGCCTACCAGCGCCCCACAGGAAGACATCACATTTACCTCCCAGGTGCCAGTCCTAGGAAACCAAAATTAGACTCATTCTTTGTTCAAACAACCATCTAGAGTACTAAGGGTGTGCCAACCTCTGCGCTGGACACGGGGGTGCCAAAGCATGTGTGCTTAGAATTAAAAGATTGACTGAGAACTACCATAGCGTTATCTCCAACTGACTGACCTCAGGTCTGGAAGTTGCCCAAGACATGATTTGTTCATCCATGCCATTGATCCATTTGCTGTTATCCTGCAAGACAGAGCACATATCAGAATCAATACTGTTAAGGACCAATCTACATATCTGTTCTTTCTGTTTGCTTGTTCGAGACAGAATCTCGTTAAGTATAGTCCAGGCTGGCCTTGAACTCCTCCTGGTGATCCTCCGGTCGCAGTGTTCATGCGGAGATGACAGACCTGCACCACCAGGCTTGGCTATATATCTCTTCTTAACTAACAACAAAGCTTTTCAATGACAAATTCTTCTTTCCAAAGTACAATATAGTAGTACTCAGACAAGAGAAGTTCATTTTATTTATTATTATTTTTCTGAGCCAGAGTTACACTGTGCTGCCCAGGCTGGTCTCGGACTCTCACAAGGCTCAAGAGATTATTCTGCCTCAGTCACCCAAATAGCTCCAACTAAAGGCACACACCACCACTGCTGACAAGAGTAGCTTTATAATCATTTCAAACTTGATTGTATGCATTGCTAATATTTGCCTTTACTGTAAGCTCTTTCATTAGCATTTTCATTATTGGCATGATGAGTTAAAGCTCACCTGAGCACCTACAGGCTCAAGGTCACAGACAAGAGCTACTGTCCCGGTCGACTTCCCATGTAGCTATGGGTAGATCTCTTAATCATTTTAGGCATCAACTGCTACAACTACAAAGCGACATATTTGAGTCAAATAGGTTTAGGAAATTTCTTTAAATATTCTATACTATCTATACATTATATAGAGTATTTTCATCCATTCATATTTGTCTGTTTCACATTTATAGCTATACTTCTATATTCAAATGTCTGTATCTTTACTAATTAAAGGGGCCATTAGATCAAGTGCAGGCCTGCACTCATCTACATAAGCATTTTACTATATCACCATTTCTATGGCTTGATACTCTCAAATACAATTAAAAAGAGGTAACAACTTGAACGCCTTTTCATGTTCTTATTTGACTCTGACTAGAGGCACAATTAAAGTTCCAAATAAGTTAAAATCTTTATGTGATATAAATCTCACAATATGACCAGGAAAAAAAAATTCTAAAATATACACAAATAAGGATATGTCACTGAGAGCCAGTTCCAAAGCTCTAACACAATAAACCTCTGTCACCACAGGCCTGCCATTGAGTAACTTCAGTCTATCCATACCCATGTGGCTCACTATTCAAGCCAGCAAAAGTTATTAAGGGTCTGCGGCATCCAGACCTCCATGATACAATCTCAGTTACAAGCAACAGCAGGCAATGTAATATTTACCATTAGGGACACAAGTTCATCCTCTGGAACAGGCTCCAGATCTGGAACTGTGAAAGACTCTGGAAACTGGGCCCCGTTGGTTAGGGCTTCAGCAGCCTTGATGGTCGTGGAGAAACACTCCAACCAGGCCCACTCATTTGGATTCCAGGATGCAGGATCAGGGAGGCAGTTCTGGTGGTGTGGTGGCACTGGAGGGCTACACAACAGCTGATCCAGATGAAGTCCCACAGCAAGGGAAGCCAGACACTGCATATAGGGGCTGTGAACAAGCTGGTCACCACAAACCACATGAGGCTGAAAGGCAAGAACGTTATGTTAGAAGCCTCAATTCTAAATTAACTTAATCTGTTTTAAAAGCCTGTGATTATAGTTTGTTTACTATTTTTAAACTTTTTCTTTTCAAACAATTTTAAAGTTACAGAATTACAGACACAGCACAGAGAATTCTCATATACTGTACTCTTTACTCAACTTTCTCTAATGTGAACATCTCACATAACCATGGCATATTTATAAAAACTAAGAAACTAATGCTGGCATAATACTGACAATCACAGAGCTTTATCTGCTTTTCTCACTAAGACTCCTTTTCTGCTCTAGGATCCGATCCAGGGTATCACACAGCATGTAACAGATTTTCATTGGATTTTTTTTTCCCCCAATTGAAAAAAAAAAAAAAAAAAAGGCAGACATAGAACAACTAAACTGGAGACCTATCTCCTCTCACATTTCTTCTTTTACCAAGAGAATACTGGTAGCCATCAAAGGAAAATGGCACTCCCTCGTAAGGGCAGAGCAACTCTGGGAGAGACTGCAAGGTTCAAAAAAGACATTCTGGATAAATACCTCAGTGAAACTCACTGTGTGTGGTTAACAGTGGACTGTACTAAGGTAGCTTGGCAAACAAAGAAGGAAATGAAACCCAGAGAGTACTGCCTGTGACTACCAAGGGCAAGGAGACAGGCTACCTAGGATTACTGCCCGGACAATGGGTCCAAATTCAACAATTCTTCATTCTAGTATTTAATGACCTTACTCAGTTCAGTCCTTGCTCTTCTACTAAACTTCCCATAAAGAATCACCTGGTAAAGGAGAGGATGTACACTCTGACATCCACATCCATACCGAAGTAGCCCTCCAACCCCAACTTTGGAAGGCACAGCCATACACACTGGATACAAGTCAGAAAAGGGAAATCATACCCTAAGGCACAATATATTAAGAAGTTTTGGAATGAGAAAAATTACCTGAAAAAGAATGATATAAATACTACAAAAGTAAGGATTATGGTTTTATTTTGTACTGTATTTACAAAAATTGGCTTGGAACTATTGATCAACTCTTTTTAGGCACAAATGACTTAAGTTGATTCTGCTCAAATAACTGTACTCATTTTCCTCAGACTTCATGCTCTTGGAGGATAAATTCAAAGCTGTAACTCATATTCTACAGTATCAAGCATCTGTGGATCTCTAGGAGGGTGTGAGTTACCTTTTCATATGCGTACTGCTCCTGAAGCATCATGGGTAGCCTCTCCAGAAATGCTCTCATGCAGGGAGCCATGTTCAATCCCAGCACACCCTGTAGTTTCAGGGCTGTTCTACAGGTCGCTAAAACGTGATTGGCAGCAGCCCATTCTGCTGTACAATTTACAACCAAAACATCCTAGTTGAAAACAAATCATGCCACAAGATAAACATTTAAAGAAAAGAGAATGCTATCATTTTTCAATCTGAGAATTCACAGACACTACATTAAACATCTTTGCTTTTTTTAAAATTTCACATCCCAAAAGGCTGTATTTTTAGTGTGTATGGAATGTTAAACCACTGTAAATTTTGTGTAAGTAAAATGAGTGAAAAAAAATAGTGCAATGTGTGAACAGCTTTGGCTTAGCTGATTCTCTCTCTTTTTTTTTTTCTTCAGTACTGGGGATTGAATTCAGGACCTGTGTTTGCCAGGCAGGCACAGCACCACTGAGCTACATCCCTGGCTATTAGCTGATTCTCTTTAAGGAAACAATGTCAACCACTTGCTATTTCACAGGACTTAAAGGACAAAGAATTAGCATATTTCAAAAGTCTGACATGAAAGAACACGAGGATATGAAAAGATAAAGTTCTCTGTCTGCCAAGAAACACATCTGCAAAAGCAGCAGAACTATTCTACTCTAGCTCAATGGTTTATATACAAAGGCCACTATTACCTCAGGTATTACAGAAAATACTCCTTATATTACAAGACATTATACAAAATACTCCTAAAAATGGATAATTTTTATATTTTACTTCTTGTCAGACTACATGTTAAATTGATAGCTTATTTTAACATCAGTTAGCCATATAAAATGTAAACCAAAGTAATATATTTGCTCTTATATTTAAGAGAATGATAAATCATCCTGTGGGTGACAATATACCATATAATTACTTCACAGTGTGCTGCTAGTATTTTACTAGAATCTTAAATTTGAAAGCCAAGATGTATTTTGCAAAAATTAGTTAAGTCGGGCCAGGGATGTAGCTCAGTGGTCCTGCCACCTGCCTTGCAAGTGCAAGGACTGAGTTCAATCCTCGGCACCCCCCCCCCAAAAAAAAGAGTTAAGTCTTCAAGATATATTTCATTTTTTCAGAGAAAATTCTTGAGGTAAGATTTTTTTTGTTTTTGGTACCGGGGATCAAACTCAGGACCTTGTACTTGCAAGGCAGGTGCAGCACTACTGGGCTAAATCCCCAACTTCAGATAAGTTTAATGCAGTAGTGGTGAACCTATGGCATGCATGCAGCAGCAGGCTGTTTGTATCACTGAAAGCTCTAAAAGATTTGTCATTGTTGGTTTAGTGCTATGTCAAAAATGATGGCAGAAAATAAAAGACTATGAGAAATGATGGCAAAAAGTCAAAATCTCTATCTCTCAAAGGAAATGAAATCAGTCAATAACAGGCACTTTTGGCCAGCCATGGTGGCACACACCTGTAATTCTAGTAGTCAAGAGGCTGAGGCAGGAGGATTTCCATGAGCTCAAGACCACCCTAGACTACACAGTGAGATCCTAGCTCAAAACCAAAAAAGTCAAGAGGCTGAGGCAGGAGGATTTCCATGAGCTCAAGACCACCCTAGACTACACAGTGAGATCCTAGCTCAAAAAACCAAAAAAGAAAAAAAAAAAAATTGAGCACTCTTACCACAGCCCAAGGGGCAGCAGAAAGAGTACTGGACAACAAATCAGAAGACCTAGGTTCTAATTCTTTCTACCACAGAGTAGCTGCTTTATCTTGGTAAGTAACAATCCCTTTAGTATCATGTTTCTCCTCTGTGACTACGATTCCTTACAGGCATATATCCTATGACTTGATATGACTCTAACATTACCTTTGATCTATTTGAGCAAGCAGCTACTCCAACTTCTGGAATCCATACTGTAGTCTGAATGGCTCCAGAGCCTATAACAACAGTTTGCAAGACTGAGCCGTCCTAAAATGAAACATATTTATCAATACTCATCACTTTACCTTAGGCATCACTGAGATTTAAAATCTATACATTCATAAAAACATATTCTAGGGCCAGGGATTTAGCTCAATGGTTCCACCGCCTGCCTTGCAAGAGCAAGGACCTGAGTTCAATCCCCAGTACCAAAACAAAAAACAAAAATGAAACAAAACAAAACAACCAAACAAACATATTCTAAAATCTGTATTTTAGCTAAATTCAACAATGTCCAATTGCTTACTGACTACTCCAATTCTACAGGGCCTAGAAGACTTTAAAAATACTTATGAGTAAAAAAAAAATTAAAGGGTAGAGGATTCTTAAAAGTTTCTTCAGTATTCAAGATATTATTACAAACATATTCCTAGCACTGATTTTTATCATATATATTTATGTTACTGTATGTCATATATATTTAATATCATATATATCTAAGTTACTGTAAAAATTTTCCTTAACATAAAATAAAATCTATGCTCTTACCCTTAAAGACCAAATGTTCATGAGCCCACCAAGCCCACCAGATACGAGGGCCAGGCCGTCAGAACTAAACGCAACAGTCCGAACTGGAGTGATGTGCCCCCGCAGCTGGTAAACACACTTGGCTCCTGTCGATTTCCTATATCCATCCTGCAATTCATTATTGTTACCATATATTAAAATTAAAACAACTGATAGGTTTCAGACAATTCATTTTTGGGAAATTTTACATTTCATTATAAAACTGAGTGTTAGGAGAGGGCTAGCTAGGCTTACTGATGAATGATGAACTAGAAATCCAGCTCTCCTTTGCTGAAGCTTAGTTTCACCCTTTTTGATTCATTTCTAAACTAGTTTTCTTCCTCCAAATTGGCAGAAATTACTATATTTCAAAGTTCCAAGTAGCCTTCAGACACAGAAAAATTCTTTTGTTGCAGGGGGATATGCTGGGGATTGAACCTACGGCATTGTACATGTCAGGCAAGCACTCTGCCTCTTAGCTACATCTGTAGCCTTTTATAAATGTTATTTTGAGGCAGGGTCTCACTAAGTTGTACAGGTTGGCCTCCAGCTTGTGATCCCCCTGCCTCGGCCATCTGAGTAGATGGGATTACAGGTGTGTACCACTGTGCAGCTCTGACTTCTGCTTTTAAACCACTTAATTTTAGTGTCCTGTAATTTTCACTTATGTCCCCCAACACCTGTGGATTCACAGATAATCCTATATGGATAGGCTTCTCTTTTTGTTGGCTGATGGTTCTGTCTGTCATTTAGGGTTTGTTTAACCAATATGTTTGCTCTATGGGCTTTAGAAATTCCACAGGCCACTTGTAAGGACAAAGAGCAAACAAGGTTTACCTTCATTGCTTGCATTTTCATTTCTGTGATATTTTCCTTCTATTAGAGCACTGGCTACTCCTTCCCTCCCTCTTCACCTTCCTGGCTGCCCTCTTCTGTCCAGCTATGACAAAACATAAGACCGATGTACTCATACACTCACAGACTGCAAGAGGATGCTTCATCCAAGGCTATCTGCGTCACAGTCAAAACAGAAACTTACTGGTAGTTGCGGAAGACAATTTCACTAGCCACTTAGCGCTTTAAAGAAGTTCAAGTCAGGTGCCAGTGTTTAATACTGGGAGGTTTGACTTAAGACACTGGGTTTTGGGGCTTCTATTAAACGTCAGCCACTCTATTAATAATGGGCTGTTGATTCTGGAGAATGACAATCAGCTCTATGGCAGCTGTGCCTTTTATATGAAGCCAAGTGTGCTTCTTGCTTCTTGATGGCTGTCCTATTTTTGACCTTCTCCATCTTCGCCTTCCAGCTTTCAGCATCATGAACTTTGTATTACGTATCGAGATGAATCTATAAAGAACTGCAACTTCTGTTTAAGATTCTTCATAGGTGGACTCTTGGCATCAGAAAGAGGTACTCTGGGGCTCCCATGATGTCCTACTTAATTATACCAAAGACAGGATGGGTCTATTTAGCATCTATTCTATTTAACACCACAATAATGATCACTACTCAATATGCATTAAATATCTCACCTTCAAAAGCAATTTATAGTGTCTCTGGCTTACATTTAAAAAAAGCTAACTTGATCACACAAAGGATGACAACGACTTACATTTCCCTAGTAGATCTTACCCTTTAGGGTATGGCAGTGAGTGTCATACTGAAGGAAAACTACTTTTGATAGCATGTACTATTTATGGTCTTCAGTAACACCAGAACATTACCCGGCAATGTGACTCCTGGTCCCACCATCCTTCAGCGCTAGTCACACTGGTCTGTGTGGCATCTTGTGGGATACGCCAAACACACACTAAGCCATTCTGACAGCCACTTAAAAAAAAGATCACGTAAGGAGATTACATACCAAGTTTCACACTAAGATCTCTGAGGTGATCTTATGGTACTACACATCACATGAACAGTAACTGGCAATAAACTGTTTTAAGACTACAGGAAGCCACATCTAATGGAGATAACAGTCTACACTAATATAAAAATTAAGACAGACAAATTTATAACGTACGTAGCCATTAGTAACTGCAACTTGGATCCTTTCCCTGGAAGGCTGCACCAAGCAATGCCATTCACAGTAGATGGATGACAGAGTGAATGCACACAGCGCCAGCATCCCGACATAGGTCCCCAGAGCTTCACATTTTCTTCTTTGGCACATGTCATAAGAATACGACCTGTTGGGTCCCATTTCATACTGACAAGAGTATCCTTAAAATGGTAGAGGGAGGGGAAAAATCACAGTAATGCTTCGTTTACAAATAATTTCCATAATTTATGACCTGTATTTCTGGAATTCAAATATTTTAAAACAAACATTTTATGTGAATCAGACACCGCCGAATCATTTCCAAGCACTGTGGCAATTCACCATTTAAATGTGGTCTACATGAAGTGCATTTGTGGCAGACAAAGCTCAAGAAATGTTAAGTGGGATAAATTATGAAATTAGCACTCTGAAAGGGTATGTTATCTTTCATTTGTACATACATTTATTAAAAGTCATTACGTTGAATGATAATTCTTACAGTGTGAAAAAAACTTTTAAGAATAAAAAAGAAGCTTCTCTTACCCTACATGAGCAAACACTTATGAAAATCTAGCGCATGTTCTGTGTTTATATGGCTATGATAACTGTGCTCTTCTGATTTTTCTTTTAGTTTAAAATTTTTTTATTAGTACATGTCTGCAGTACATGCAGTTTACAATCATCTTAGGGAATGGGTACACGTACATAATACAACTTGTTCCTTTTTTTCTTGAACGTTTTCCCTTCCAGCTTCCTTCCTCCTCGTCTAAACCCCCTTTTCCTCATTCACATTCTCGCTGATACTATTAATCTTAGCTCATGTTATGGTGTGTGCTGTTTACATCCATCGGACTATAGGTTCCTGTACACGGCCTATCTTTATTCTACTGATTCCCTTTCCCCTCCCCTTGGCCCCTCATCCTTAGCACTTGGACGCCTTCCTATCTGCAAGAGAGCCAGCCCTTGTCTCCTTCTATCCAGCCTGTTACTCTCCTCCTTTGTACCTTCTCTCTCAAATGAGAGACACTACATGGTATTCACATTTGTGTGTCTGGTTTATTTCACTCAACACTCTATTCTCCAGATGTTGTCCATTTTCCTCTTCTGACTTTTTTTAACCCTCCTGGTTTCGTGTATTTGTGTTACCTGCCCAGGCGGTCCTGTAAATATCTGAATTGGCAGATCCTGCCTAAGGTAAAGAAATCCTCCTCCACAAGTAGAATTTCTGAGGAAGCACTGTGAGGAGGGGATATTCCCACAGTATTACTATTTTACTGTTTTGACTTTACTAATTTTTCCTGACTTCATTGGTCTTTTTAATAGATGTTCTTGTGTATATACACAGTTCAAAGACTGTGTAAAATATTAAATCGTAAGTGACTGATATAAAATTTTGGTACACACTGTGAACAGAGGGTATTCTCACAATATTCCTATTTCACTGTTTTGGTTTTACTAATATTTCCTGGCTGGATGGCTTTTTCAATACAAGTTTCCATGTATATACATGGTCCAAAGACTGTATAAAATATTAAATCACAAGTGTCTGATCTAAAAAAATCTTTTAAAGAAACTAGTATCAAGAAATATAACAGCATGAAGACTGGATAAAGATGTGGTTTTTCTGTAAAATGGAGTACTACTCAGCCATAAAGAATGAGAAACTAAGCTGGGCATGGTGGCACATTATGATCCAGGGATGCAGCTCACTGTAAATGTTCTGGATTCAATCCCCAGACCTGCAAGAGAAATGGAGAAAGAGAAAAGGGGAGGGGGAAGAGAGAGAAAGAAGGAAAGAGAGAGAAGAGAGAGAGAGAGAGAAACTAGAGACATTTCTAGCTAAACAGATGCACATTGAGGCTATACTCTTAAGTGAAATAAATAGGACACACTTGAGTAAATATCAAATAGTTTCTCTGGTGTGAAAAACTAAAAGTATAAAAAAGGTTCAAATGGTATAATGGATAGTATGAAATTAGAAGAAAATGGCTAAAGGGGAAGTGGGAAGGGGAGGGGAAAAGGAAATAAGGGAAAAGAAAAATGTGAAAAAAGGAAAAAAATGGCAACAAAGTCTTTCTTTCTTTTTTTTCTTTTTTTTTCCCCCCTCAATGAGACAGGGTCTCACTATGTAGTCGAGTCTGACCTGGAACTCACTATGTAGCCCAGGCTGGTCTCGAACTCACAGCGATCCTCCTGCCTCAGCCTCCCGAGTGCTGGGATTACAGGTGTGTGCCACCACGCCCGGCACCAAAGTCTTTGTAAATAGAGAAGGGTGAAGGGGGTGAAGGGAGGGAAGGGGTATGGGGAAGAAATAAGAACCAAGACATATCATCTAAAGGTACAAGATCCCAAAGATAAATGTAAATGTATTATTCAATTTAAAGTGTACCAATAAATTTAAGGGAAAAAAAAAAAGAAATATTACAGCAAAAAAGAAAAAGTAACCATCTGGTGCAGCCACATTTACCTTATGTGCATCAATGAGAACAATGCCTCCTTTCTCAAGGGGTTCCTTTGTTCCCAGCAGCAACTTTCCATCAAAATACCCCACTGCAAATTGTCTGTCTTCACTGAACCAAGCAATGCAAGTAACAGACACTAAAATGATAAAAAATTAAAAAAAAAAAAAGAACAGAAGGAGATTTGTCATTATATGACTTAAAACACAGAGACTTCAAAACAAATATATGCTACTGCAACCACTGAAATAAGATTACAAACATTAATGCATTAGACAAAGTGTAGATTTACTGCAGGCATTTCCACTTTAGAAGTGTCATTTGGGGGGGGGTAGTTTTTTCGTTTTTTGAGACAGGGTCTCACTATTTACTTGAGAATGACCTGGAACTCACTATGTAGCCCAGCCTGGTCTCAAACTCACAGCAATCCTCCTGCCTCAGCCTCCTGAGTGCTGGGATTACAGGTGTGTGCCACCATGCCCAGCTAGAAGTGTGTCATTTTTAAGTGTCTTTTTTTTTTTTTTTTTTTGGTACCAGGGATCAAACTTGGGTCCTTGTGCTTACAAGGCAGGCAGAGGAACCACTCAGCTAAATCCCCAGCTAGATTACCTCATTTTTATATCTCCTTTTTTAAAAGAGGTTGTTGGAAAAGAAACAACAAATGGATTCCTCAAATGATTTTAAGTTGCTGTACCAGGTTCTTTTTGGAAAAACTCTACCATAAAACTGAGATGTGAAATAATCCAAGTCAAGAACTGCCTGCCCCTTCCGCTTCTTTACTATTCCCTACTCAGTGTGTTCCCATACTCTCCAGAGCAGTCTAACAATCTACATTCATCTTTGCTTCTTTAAATATAAATAATGGAAGAGTAGAAAAGAAGTAAAAAAACAGTACCTATAAAAGTTGGTCAGGAATGAGAATTGAGTGGATGGAAAAAAGGCTTTTTACCTTTTAAAAATTAAATTTTAAACTAAACAAATGTTTAAACTAGATTTTTTTAAAAAAACCTTCTGTGTTAATAAAGTGCCAACACTATGTCCTGTGAATTATTCCACTGCCCCAAAATAATTAAAAAAAAATTAGTAGGGAGATGCCTCTAGTAGAGTACACAGTGAGGAGGAAATGTAAGCAGAATTCCTTCTATCTCCACCTTCTCCCATTTTCTCAATTCATCTCTACCAATGATTAATTTTTGCCCTTGGAAAGTTGTAATTTCAAAGGGAGACTTGAGCCTTTTTTAAATGTTAAGTCACTTACACAAGCAGGAATGACTAAATCTCATTTTGGTATAGAGGTGTGACAGAGATTGGGAGAGAAATAGCTCTCAAATCAGCAACTACAATAATTACAGTGAAGAACCAAGTGAAAATGAGAAAACACTGCCAAAAGTAATACTCACCTAACAATTTTAAAAGCAAGAGCCAAAACAAAACAAAACAATTTGATTATTTCATTTGAGGGGAACTTTCTCAAACAGGTACAAGTGCAGACATTTACCATCCTTTCGATAGCAATGCTCCAGTTCTTGACGGTGCATGGTGGACACATCAACAACTTCAATCAGTCCTAGAGATCCATCCATCCGTCCCACCAACAGTAATTCTGGAGACTCTCCCGACCAGGCTGCTGCTGGACCCTCTTCTGGCCAAGCCAGGGCAGATACCCAGTGAGGCTGAATATCTACTAATCCTTTTCCTCCTAGAGAGGGAGAAAATGTTACCTAGTTTTCATTTAATTCTTTCAAAAACACCATGAACAAAAAAAAATTACTACTTACTGATATACTCAATGCAATGCCCAGCTTTCACAATAGCCTACTAATCCATAGGTCTGTGAAGACAGGATTATTCATTTCTGAACTAAGTATCATTATCTAATCAATAGGCTTTTGTTTGGTAACTATTAATAGGGCAAAAAAGATAGCTTAACAGAAGAGAAAATAAAGCAAAATATTTAGCAGCCAATGTCAAACATACTCTCTCCAATCATTACTAAAGTCCAAGTTATCATGACTAGTTTACCTGTAGTTAGGGTTAGCTATTCCTCAAATATGTGAAACAGCTATTTCTCAAATAGGCAAAAATGAATGAAAACACTACTAAGCCAAACATTACAATAATTTCTATTTTCTAGAGAGATATAATAAGTTGATAAGATGTGTATCTGTGAAAGAAAAATAACCAAAATATTTCAAGTGGTTCAAAATAAAATATAGTTTAAAATTCACTGATAACTAAGTCTTCTTCAGAACTACTTAATTGTACATTAAAAGAATTTTTAGTTTACAACTACAAGGTTATAACTTCTAGAAAGACAAATCAGAAGACAAGGGCTTGCTCTCTTCATTTAAACCACACTATGCACAGATTTTCAGAGTTGTTTATAAATGTCAATAAATAGTTTATAAATGTCAAAGTAAAGAGAAGCCACTGGTTGGACTCAGAAGGCTAAGAGAAAGGCTTCAGCAGTTTACCTGTATTTACAAGGCTCTTACCATTAACTTGCCAGATATTCACCATCTTTTCCAAAGCCCCTGCTAGGTATTTCCCACTGATACTCCAAGAAACAGGTGAAAAGCTTGGATCGCTAGGTGACCCAAGGCTGTCCTCAGCATCCCCTTCCCTAGAATACGAGAGGCATATACGAATTGTATTCCCTATTACCCAAAAGTAAACAAAACCCCAAAATAAAGAATTCATATAGATTAGAATACTTAATAGCAGATTTTTAAAAAACATTGGTTGGTAATACTGGCAGTATCTGCTAGTATTTATCATCATGTGAAAAATGTCAAATTATAAAAGAATGATGCCTTGACTATTCATCACTTAATTATTAGCACAATTTGTAAGCAAGGACCTTCAGACTTTGTATGGGTTGCCCACATGTTTATTCAGAGTTCATTGATTTCTGCTTGTCTAATCATTAGGGAGTCCTCAGGGAAAAAAATACCTATACCTGGCTACAGTATTATTTAAAATGCTACATTTCAATATGAAAGCAATATAATTGCTCTAATTTCCAAACAACTCTTGAGATTGATGCAAAATTAACCTATTTTATTTAGCTAACATTTATTTGCCAGTAGATCCTTATTTAATTCTAAATCTAAATAGAGATAATTTTCATTTGTATTTTCTGAATAACTACCCTGAAAGTTAAAACTACACATTAGAGATCTAGTATTATTATTCTAAAAGCAAAGTTTCTAAAAATAGTGACAGTCTGGCTACATGATGAAGCATGATGAGTACTGCCTTAAATGCTGTATGGCCGAAGTTGGCACTCACAATCTGTTGAACACACATGTCTGCTGCAGTGAATATTGCTTCTTGGTAACATTCCATACCCGAATGGTGCCATCATTGCCACTTGTAGCCAAGAGACCTTTTTTATTACACCAAACACATGTCATCACCTAAAAAAGTTGAAGAGGGGAAGGCCAACATTATTCAAGCAAGGTTTGATTCAAATGGCTTTCTCATTTGAAAAAGTCCTATTAAGAATCTACCAAGAGCCAGGTGTGGTGGCGCACGCCTGTAATCCCAGCACTCGCGAGGCTGAGGCAGGAGGATCGCTGTGAGTTCAAGACCAGCTTGGGCTACACAGTGAGTTCCAAGTCAGTCTCAACTACCTAGTGAGACCCTGTCTCAACATCCCCCCCAAAAAAAAAGAAAAAGAAAAAAAAGAATCTACCATGAAACTGTAAAAGGAAGTGTCTGTGCTATAACTTAGCAGGTCTGATCTCAGTTTTTTCTAAATAGCTTCAATATACCTGTTTGTTTGCTTTGAGACAGGGTTCCAGGATGTAGCCCAGGCTGGCCTTGAACTTGCTAAGTAGCCTACACTGGCCTTTAACTCAAGATCTTCCTGACTCAACTTCCACAGCCCTGGGTTATAGGTGTGCATCACCACACCTGGCCTCAGTATACCTAGTATACCTTGAAGTATAGCTTTAAAGTACTATGCCCAAATGTAGTTCAATTATCTGAGACCTATTAAAATTTTGACCAAGTATTTATGTCAGTAAAGTATATTTTAATATTTATATGTTCTATAAAATAAATGCAGACTAAGCAGTGTTTTTGAAATTGTTCAAGTAATACAGTTCAGCCTTCATTTCTTAACTCTTGTCACTCTTTAGAGACCCAAGGGATTAGAATAAAAGAGGTCAATTTCTTTACCTCCTGCATAGAAAGGCCATCATCTTTTCTGCAGCTAGTTTTTTGGGTATTTTTATCATCCCCTATGAGCATACTATTTTTTAAAAATCTGTATACTATTATTAAATCAACTCAGCATACAGAGAAAGTAGAGTTGGAAACTACCAGGAAAATCTTGGTGCAAGAGAGGGAGAGAAGGCAGCGAGAGAGAGAGAGAGACAGACAGACAGACAGACAGACAGACAGACAAAATCAGAAACAGACAAGAAACACCAAGACCCAAACTTTTAGCTGGTCAGAAACTATTTTATCTTACATAGGTGATCAGTGCACGTTATACCCAAAATACATACTCTGTTCTGATGAGCCTCCAACTTGATAAAGGAGCATTTTCTGAGATCACCTCCCATGTCTGCCAATGTCTGTGGAGCAGTCTGGTTGTCTCGGTCATGTGCGGCAAGAGTGCGCACGAGCTGTTGAGCAGCCCATTGTCTATGCTGTGAGGACAGCCTGGAGGAGAGGCAGCAGGCTGCCAGGGCATTAGCCAGCTCCAGTGGGCCTACAGCAGAAGGATCATAGGAAGGATGGGCATACAATTGGGCAATTAAACCTGCTTAAACAAAACAGTGAAATGATGCTCAGGTAAGAGTTGGTGGTGATGAACAAAAATGGCTTAATGCATCTAAGAATTAGCATTTTTTGCAAGCAATCATTTAACTAAAATTAAAGCACTTAACATATAAGGCATACAAAATATAAAGCACATCAAATTCTAAATTAAATCTGGTTCACTGCAAATAAAGACTTTATTACACAACTGCAACTAGTCTTTTTGGGATTTAGCTCAGTGTTTCCACAGCCTGTCTCTCAAGTACAAGGCCCTGAGTTCAATCCCCAATACAATACCAAAAAAAAAAAAAAACAAAATACAAAAGATTTAACAAATAGTCTTTGTTCTGCAAATTCAGTAAGTGGAGAATACAGCAGAAAAAAATTTTAAGGCCTAGGCAGAGACTACATTTCTTTAAAAATAAGTTTGTCTTGTGTTGCTCAAAGAGGATCTTGGGGATACAGGTGTAAGCACATGTGTAGCCCTGGGTTTGATCCCAACACACACACATGAAGGGATGGGAGTTTAATGGCCAGCCAAGGAAATGGACTGATGAATCCAGAAGTTCCATGCCTAACCAAATAATTTTGAGGAAGAGAAGGGTAGGAGCAGTGATTTTTTTCTTATGGGAAGGGGTGTGGTTTTGGTGTTTTGAGCAGTCTCACTATGTAGCCCAGGCTGGCATCAAACTCATGATTCTCTGGCCTAGCCTCCCAAGTGCTGGGATCACAGGTGTGCTCCATCACACTAGACTGAGAAAAGTAATTAAGCAGTCCTTTCAAAGTTATATCACATAATATAGTACTACCTGTATCGAAATTTTATTATAGAAACCTACCAAGGTCATTATTATGGTGACTCAAAGCATAATCTAGAACTATACTAATTTGGTACATTTTCTAATACTTATTTTCATAGACAAGAAGTATCCATGTACTTCTTTTATGTTCTAAAAGTAATAATTTTACATGCTATGACATGTATTATAAACAATAATGTAAAAACACATCTTTTAAAACATTACTCAAGTTGATTAGAAGTCTGTGTATTTCAATAGTATGATACTTACCTTTCTTTTCAACTTCTGATTTATCATAGTTAGGTCTTAGTTTGGCTCCTTTGTCTGCTAGTAATGCCACAAGGGCCTGAGTTACAACAAAGTTTGGGGAGGTTACAAGCTTATTTTCTTCAGCAATTCCTCGGAGAAAGCTGGGTAGAAACTTACGTTGAATTGGATCATCGACCGTGGTTAGATTTACACCTGTTGCAGCAGAAATCAAGTTCTGAAGAGGCAATTGGAATAAACAGGTTTAATTTTTACATATACTTTTGGAACAAAAAGACTTTGTTTCAAAAGATTCTTCAAGAATCACCGGCGGGGGAAAACAATGCAATGGGAAGAGCAATGTGGCCACCGTACCTGCGTACACAGCTGCACCAGCAGTTTTGCAGCACTAGGAGTGTTTGATGCCAGGCATCCCACTGCTGTGCTCAGATAGGCCAGGCAGGAGATGGGCTTGTTGGCTTTGCTGTGACCACGTGAACGTTCTGAGGAGCTTGTTGTAGCAGAAGGGCTTGTGGAGAGACCAGCTCTCCCTGCTGCAGCCAAACACATTAATCGAACCAGTGTTCGGATATCGGTCAGCCCCAGAGACTCAAGACCTGCAGCCAGGCTACAACTGGAACCACTGTCAAAAAGGAAAGCATTTTAGATAGATAAAGAAAACAACAGTAGATTTTTTTTAATGGGACTATTTAGCTCTATATACCATTCAACAACCAGAAGAAAATGAGCTGTGATACTAGTTATAAACATCCTAATGGACCTCAAAATATTATGCAAGTTGGAAATTTACCCACCTAAACCCTTCTCATTTTATTATTGGCCAACAAAGACTTGAGGTATAACTGAATTATCAGAGAATAACATATAAAAATGTTCAAAAGTATGAATTTTCACAAGCTGAACAACCCATATAACCACCCTCCAGATCTTCTCAGTCATTATGCCCTCAATGGTAACCACAATGTGGTTACCTGAAATTAGAAACTAAAGCCATAAATTAGTTTCATTTGGTTTGCTGTTGATGTTGTCATTGAGACAAGATCTCTCTATATAGCCCAGGATGGCCCTGAACTCACAATACTACTGCTTAGCTTCTAGAGTAGCTAGGATTATAGGCCACTGGACCTAGCCCTGAAGTACTTCTCTTTTGTTTGTTTTATTTTTTGAGACTATGTAGTTCAGGCTGGCCTTGAACTCACTACATAGCACAGGCTAGTCTTGAATTCCCAGCAATCCTCCTGCTTCAGTTTCCTGACAGCTGGGATTACAGGCATGTATCACCATACCCTACTTGTAAAGCATTTCTTAAAATATGTTTTGCCACTTTTCTTTTGAGTTGTCTATTTTCTTATCGATTTAGAGGAATTCAGTATGTGCTACTGATTATATGCATATCTTCTATCTGTGGCTTGGTTTTTTACTTTCTTAATGACTTTTACTAACAAAAATGTTCTGTATTAATGCAATCTAATTTATCAATCTTTATGGTGGATAGATACCTTTTGTGACTTGCTAAAGAAATCTCTGCCTGTCCCAAGATCAAGAATAAATTCTTTTTTTTTTTTGTACCAGGGATCGAACTTGGGACCTTGTGCTTGTGAGGCAGGCGGTGGAACCACTGAGCTAAATCCCCAGTCCAAAAGTAAATTCTTGTACTGATTTACCTTTCATATTTAGATCTAAAAGCAACTTTAGAATCACTTATATTACATGTTATAAGGTTGGGACCTTTTCTTTTTCCTATGTGAATAAACCACCTGACCCTGTCCCAACTACTAAAAAGATCATTTTTAAACCATTGCTCTGAAGTATAAACCACTGTTACAAATCAAAGTATAAATCAAGTATCTATGTAAGTGTGGGTTTGTTTCTTAATCTCTGTTCTCTGGAATCCTATTTGTCTATCTTTGAGTCAATACTACACAGTCCCATCTAAATTTTTTTTGAGTTTTTCTTTCCTTCTACATTTACTTATTTGCTATTAAATACTTTTGAATTATTTTCAAATGTATATCTTTTAGGTATTCTTGTTTCTCTTTCTCTTTCATACTGGACTTCACATCACGAAGACAGCAAGAGTTACCATGATAGAACTTATAAGGAGACTTAGATACATAGGTGGTCAATTCTGCAGAAATACTTTAACTTTTATTTGACACCAAATGGAGCCATGGCACTTTAGTTTCTAATTTCAGGTAACAAACTAAAATGTATCAAATTTACTCACTTATTATAATGGCATTATTTTCTAGGTAAAAAGAACCAAATGTTAACTGAATGACTGAAGGAGTAACAATGATGACTATGTCCAACATCTTTCATTCATCAGTAGATATTCAAATTTTAAAAACTGCATCCTTCTGGGACAACATCAAACTGCTGTCTCACCTATACCAGAAGCTAAGTTGGCATCAACTAACACTAAACAGCACTCACCTGACTGAGAGAAGAGACAGCGCTCTCATGACCATGGTTCTAGCCAGAAGAACCTGTGCAGCAGCAGTCACTCTCCTTAGAGCTACCACCCGATCATGAGGGTTTACAAGGGCCGCTGCCTGCTCACCTAACGTTATTCTCCCTGAGGAACTCTTTTCTACAGAGCCATGGCAACCTGAAAAGCAGGATTGTATTTAGTCATCAACAAGGTAAGAAAAAAAGTGCCCAAACCACTGAAAATTTTTACTCGTTTACATAAGTTCCAGGATGTGAGGAAGCACTGCAAAGAAATGTTTGATATGCAGGAAATTCTTTGACAGAAACTTATACATATCTAAGTTTTAATTTAGGTATCTCTAAGTTAATAACTTATTAGAAGAGAGACTTTCTATTAAGTAGTATTACTTCTGATATTAACAGATACAGGAAAGATGTAGTTTTGAAAATATGCTTTGAGTATACATAAAGGGCAAGGCTAGCAGTACTGCTTCAATTCTTTAGTTTGTATTTGTTATAACAAAAATGTAGCATTCTCTCTCAGAAACATCTGAAGAAAACAGTACAACTTTTCTTCAGTTACAGAATTCTCTGAATCAATTATCAAGGTTATTGCTCATGTTTTGTATTTTTATCACTTGATATTTCACAAAGATGAAAAATCAACACTTAATATCACAATATACCTTTAAACATTGAAACAATTGGCAAAAAAGGAATGGATGGAATGAAATGATGTAAAAACCACTATTCTTACTTTTTAATTAAGAAATAAATTAAAATAGAAGGTCAGTCAATATGAATCAGCATTTCAGTTTACCTATTTGCATCAGAGTCTCTTCCATACTGTTGGTAGCTGTGACCATTGCTACCGAGGCTCCCAGTGGGTCACTGTCAGGGAACTGAACTGGTTCTGGTACAATGCGCCGGTCATTTAAACCAAGTGGTCCAGCAAGCAATTCAAATTCTTCTTCACCTGTTAGCTTTTCATCCTCATCAACATCTAACATGTCCCAATCTTCTGGAATTTAAATAAATAAATAAATGTATGGTATGTGGATATAAATACAACACACCTCTGATGCCAATGGTTATTGTGAGATGCCATATATTTAAAATGCAGACAGATTGAAAATCCAGTGTCCACAGAATTAACTATGGCACCATCTCCTGGTAATCTGGCCAAATTGTACCCATGAGGTGTAGACTGGGCTAAGGGAAATGAAGTATGTGTAGTCAGATCCACTGAAGTAACAGTAAGTGATACAGTTGGTCATGGGGGATTCAAGTCATAAAAAACATTATCATGGGGCCAATAAAAAATTCTTCACACTGTCCATGATCATCAGGGAAGGCGACATTCCAAGTAAATAAGTGCTCCAGAAAAACCGATACTCGTATCAACTTTTTACTTTTCACTTTCTACAATTTGGATGGCAATTCAAAATATACATCCTTCTCCTAATTTAAAAAAATATACGTGCCAAACAGAAATCAAAACTCTATGACAAAGGTTGGATGTGAATTTAGATCCTTTTTCCTTTGAGTTTGAAACTAGGACTATCGTCTCAGACTACCTTGAATTTTCTTTTCTTGGTAAAATTCAAGTTAATATACACATAAATATAAACACACACAATGGTAAATTTTAGTAACATTTGTTAAGAACAGAGTATATATAAAAATACATGTAAAATAAAGAAGCTCTCAAAACAAACAACTACCTTCATATACACTGTCCTGCTTGCCAATTAGATCTGGAGCTTGTCCCTTGTACCTGCACCAAATATGAAGAACATTTGTATTTTTATATGAAACAGTTAGTACCCAAAATGCAAATTAAGTCATTAGAATATTTTAAGAGGTCATTAATAAAGCAGCACAAACTTAAAAAATGTATGTTATGGGCTAATGTGTGTACACACATACTTATAAATCAATAACTGTTGTACTAGACAATTTAGGGACATTTCTGATCACCAATAGTAACTCTTGTAATCAAACATTGTTCCAGAAAGCCTTAAAGATTTCACAGTTGATAATAAGGGCAAAAAACCTACTCACTAGAAATAAGGATAGACAGAGATAATATTTTCATTGACTCTCCTTTAAATAGAATAGTCTATTTTTCACTAAGAAATTAAGTCTGCTAGAAAAATGGGGGAACTATCAGTGAAAAAAACTGATTTTATGCCTCCTGAAGGTTAAGGCAAAGGTTCTGACCACTTGTCAGCAAATTAAAGATTAACTCAGTAAAACTCCAGGGAAGCATCCCCTACCTGCCATTACTCCTGGCCTCTCAAAGATCCGGAAAGACTACCTGATCTGCGGGGAATATGAATTCCTCAACCTCCACGCTTTTGGCCTCCAATTCAGCAAACACAGGGCGTTAGAGGAGGTCAATAACAATCCTTCACATGAAAAGGTTCCCATGTCTTAAATATGAAGTATTATTCAAAGGGCCTGGATAGAGACAAAATGTCAAGATACCTTTCTGAACTTGTTGCCTTCGATTTAGTCTTCAGAGCTAAGTACTTCTCCCTGCAGCTGCCACACAGTAGGTAGTATGGATTTCCGCTCCCACATTCACCACCGAACCAGCCATCCACATAGGAGCCATTGCTTCGATAGCCTTGGCGGTTTGCACTGCGCCCGCAGCCTGGGTGGTTTCTCTTCATGTGCTGATTGAAGCTGATAACACTGCATTCACATAATTCACACACCACCACTTCTTCCCTGTCTTCAGACTCACAAACATGCTGCACAAAATGATTTCACACCAAATTATTGCAGTCAACTTAACTAAAATTAAGAGGTAAGTAGATTTATGATATTAAATTACCTTTGTTTATAAATCTTAAATATTTATGACACACTCATTAATGTTATTATCTCAAGGTGTTGTCTGCTATACTCTCATGTTACAATCTAAGCAACCAAGAATTAAGAAAATGATAGTATGTTTTATTTCACAATGATTTTTTGAAAAGCTCTTCAGTGAAAATAACTACCTTTTATCTGGATGTAAAATGTAAGCCTATTTTCTGAATTTCTGAGGAAAGTCATTAGGATTCATTTATTAACATGGTAGAATACCTTTCCTGTGACTTGTATCTGTGAGATTTTTAGTGTCACTGTTATAAAAATGTAATGCTGGCCAGGTGTGGTGGCACATATGCCTGTAATCCCAGCACTCGGGAGGCTGAGGCAGGAGGACTGCTGCAAATTCAAGACCAGCCTGGGATACATAGTGAGTTCCAGGGCAGTCTGAACTTCATAGTGAGACCCTGTCACACACACACACATAAGAACATAATGCTAAACAATGTATATCTACAAACCCTCATGTACCCTGTCCCTGAAGGGAGGGATTTACAAGATCTAGGTAAGCACTGCTTCCCAGAATGAGGCATTACAGTGATTACATGGAACCTACGAAGGAGAAGAGCACGCATTCAGACAGCAACGTAAGCACAGCAGCCATGGTACCTAATTCAGCAACATCTACTGGGGCCTGACATCTACTTTGTAAGCTATCTTTGACATCATAACTAAAATGATCACAACATGGCTAGGGAGAGAAGCAATAAAATCATGTGGATATAGCAACAAGAAAGACTTTTTCTCATTAGTTTGTAGGCACCAAGTTAAATCTCCAAGTCTCAAGTACAAAAGCAATCTCTACATTAAATCCCCAAAATCTCTAAGGTTTTTTAGAGATTTCAACTCTATACAAGGCTACTATTGTTATGCTGTTATGAACAGGAGGGCAGGAAAATAAGTCAGAGCAGCCCCCGCTGCAGTCACACACACCCAGGTAGGCCAATCCAGTACCTCTGGGATCCACATTCCCAGAATATCATTGTCACTGGTCAGGTCTTGTCCAAACATAGCTTCCATTGCTTCATCATCAAGATCAATTTCCAATTCCTCATCTAAATTAAAGTCATACAACGCCCCTGGGTCTTGCTGCAAAGATATTCCTTCTCTCCGACTTTGATTCCTGTGAGCCTGCACAGAGCGGTATAAT
Organism: Fukomys damarensis; assembly: GCF_012274545.1. NCBI lineage: Eukaryota > Metazoa > Chordata > Mammalia > Rodentia > Bathyergidae > Fukomys > Fukomys damarensis. The sequence goes on from NW_022900937.1 coordinate 15,640,719, forward strand.
CCCGCTCAGAACAAAACAAAAAAGGCATTTTATTTGCATGAATAACTCTGAATATTTCTCCAGTTCTTAACTGCCATACGTGTAGGTGAGAACCTATCTCAGCTGGCTTACTGCATCCCAGACCACAACCTTCAATTATACTTATCATCTGTGTTTCCTATCCTGTAAAATAGGGATAATAATGGCATTCATACCTCACTGGGCTACTGCTAAGTTTAAGACATTCCATGCTAGCTCTTTTATGTTCTTGTCAGAGAAAAACAAAGTGTAAGACATTATTATTCTTTCAGGTTTTTTTTTTTAAAATCAGTCCCCTTTCATGTTATGGTAAATATGCACTCTTTATTTTCTAGGGTAGTCTCAATTTCTCTCTCACAGTTCCCATAAATAGTTTAATTATTGCTTATGTTCTCATGTTTCAATGATCAAATTTGGTTTTGACAAATCACATATCCTAGTTTGGAGTTTGGAAAATATATTATCTATAAGTCACACATTACACACCCAAAATATAATTCTAGAAGAATTTACTAATGCACTAAGGGTATTCACTTTTGCTTTTCAAGGGCCTTGCCTAGTGGTGAGGCTTTAAGGTCAATAGCGTACATTAAAAAAGCCAATCCCTCATTTTTTGGCACAGTGTCCTTTCCAGTTCCTTCTCACCACCATCACTTCTTAAATTATAAAGATTCAGGGCACAGAGAGCATTTTTTAAAATTCTCAAAATCTACAAGTGACCAATACCGCCATCTGCATCCACAGGAAACTTAAAAATAAATCTATGAATATATTTTGCAACTTCAATTAAGTAAAATTATGTATATGTGTAGAAAATCATATACAAACAATTTTTTCTATTAATGTGGGGACTACTATCATTAGTTTACATCTTTAATGTTGCTTTTATATTAATTTTAAAATAAAGTTTTTCAACAAGAGAAGAACACAAAACATAGAATTACCTGCTCTTGCCAGTAATGTGCGAGCTGCTAAATCAAACTTGTGTCTTCTTGTCACCGCTGAACGACCTCTAGTTGGTGGTCCACTTCCAGAAGCTGCATTCTCTGTATGATCCAGATTATCAGGGCTACAGGTTTGAAAGCAACACAAAGTTTTAAAAGCTATGATTGATTAAAAAGAAAGTAAAGAGGGCAGGGATTTAGCTCAGCGGTGCTGCTGTCTGCCTTGCAAGTACAAGGTCCCGAGTTTGGTCCCCAGCACCAAAAAAAAAGAAAGTAAAAAGAAAGCAAAGGTACAAGTTTGCTTGTGGTACTACTTTCTTTCTCTAAAATATCACTGTGTCACTGAGAAGAAAATACATTTTTGAGAAAGCTTTTTCTTTCTTAAAGAACTTCTATCGCTGAGGTATATCACCAAATTATTATAAAACTCTGAAACATATCTTTTTTCCCTTGCAAAGCTCATGAGTTCAAGATGTGCCCTCGACAAGAATTGTACCTGATTTTGGATTCTAACAATGATATGATCCTCAGTTTACATTCAAATTCGAATGGCATCAAGGCTGGGAATATGGCTCAGTAGTAGAATACTTGCCTACCATGTGCAAGGCCCCAGGTTTGATTCCCAGCACTGGGGAGGAGATGGACAGAGACACACAGGCAGACAGACAGATACCAAATCCTAAATGATTAGACATACAAAAATTAAAATGATTGGGGTTCCTTCCCTAGCAAAATCAGACATTTCAACATGAACAAAATATTCACTGAGCTTGGAAAAAAGCCTGCATGTTACATGAGATACAATCCCTGCTAACCATATGACTCCATGGTTAAAAAGAAAAATGAGGAAAATCAAAAGTCATAGGAAGTGCTGAAGGAGAAAAGATTTTAAGGAGAAATTTTGTATATTTTCTTATATCTCATTTTAGAGTAGGCATTATCGAGTTATTATTTGGAAAAAAAAGATATACCAGATATTAAAAACTATAGAAACAATAAAAATCTAAATTACAAGACAGAAAAGTCAATTTCTATCAAATATATTAATTAAATCAATATCTATTAATATGAACATTCTGTTATATATCACCTACGAGATAAATTTGTTTTATATTTATTTTACTTCAAGATAAATTTGTGGGTTTTTTTTGTTTTTGTTTTGTTTTGTTTTGTTTTTTTGGTACCGGGGATCGAGCTCAGGTCCTTGTGCTTGCGAGGCAGACAGCAAAACTTGCTTTAGCTTTAAATTTTCTTTTTTCTGCTAAATTTTACGTAAAACTTATGAATTTTTTTCTCTCCATGGAAACATCCATTCAAATCAAAACTTGTCGTGTTGTTTTTACTCTTCACAGAAACGTAAGCTTGTCACTAAAATGCACATCTTTTCACATACCTATAGTTATCAATTTCATATACTACTAAAGCATTTATGAAAGGAAATAAATGGGGTTTTAGAGGCACCTTTAACACACGGGACAGAAATAAACTGGAATCTCACCTTTCGGTGAAGCCTTCCTCCATCTCTGCAGCATCAGCGGATGGTATGTCCCCTGGGGACTGCAAGTAACAGGGATCATTAGACTTCCCACCACTGCCCAGAACTGCTGCGCCATGCCTGGTGTCTGCTGTGCTGCCTGGCTGGGGGTCTTCCTCATCCTCATGCCCGGGGTGCTCTATCATCCACATGGCCAGGACAGTGATATTCTGGGCATCTGCTTCTCCTCGAGCACCTGACAGGGAAAAAAGTCTGATACTAAATTTGGATAAAATAAATTACTCATGCTATCAGTTTCAAAGCACTTCCTCTGATGCCCTTGTAACTCATCTGGTGTTTAAAATCTTACCAAGGTTTATAATCTCTTAAAAATATGCTGCCTTTCCAAAGACAGGTTTTCCTATACTAGAGATACTGTCATATAAAAACTTATCCTACCTGTGGCTTCCATGGCTTTAGCAATCTGCCGGAGAGAGAATCCCATTTCCAGCAAGGGAACTGCGATTGCTGGAGGAGGAGGAGAAGTTGAAAGTCTGCTGCTTGGGTCTGATAGGGCTGAGGCAAAATGAAGACAAGAAAGGGTCTAAATATCTCTGTAGACCATGAGTGAAACTGTGTTCTCATAGTAAGCTTTGTAAGTCTTCAATTTTAATAAAAACTTAATAAAATCTTACTGTACAAAAATATGCTAAATGTTTAATTAAACATATCAATACAGTATAAGGGTTTTCACAAAGAAAAAGCTGCTGGTAACACAAAATAAACCTGATGAAAAATTCTTTAAAACTTTTTATTTTGAATAATTTTCCACTTGAAAAAATTCCAAACTTACAGAAATTCACAATAATAATAATACAAAGAATTCTCCTGAACACCACAAAGTAAGTAGCAGACTTGACGCTCCATCTCCCCTGAATATATGCATAAGTAATGCCAACAAATAAGGACATTCTCGTGCATAACTGTAACACTGCCAAGAGACCTAAGAAATCAAGTTCACCATCTCATCTAAATCCTGCTGTAGTTTCACCAAATGTCCCAATAATGTTCTTTAGAGCAAAGGATCCAATCCAGGATCATCCTTTCATTTCAGTTGGCAAATCTCTCCAGTCTCCTTCAATCATTTTGATAATTTGAAGATGACGGTCCAGTTTTTGTGTATTTTCTCTCAGCATGGGTTAGTCTGATGTTCCCTCATGATTCACGGTGCACTTTTTGGAAGGGATACCATGAAAGTCATGCTGCATTCTCTTAGATGATAAACAATGTCTCAATACAGGTGATGTTAACTTTGCTTACTCCAGTTAGGTGATAGCTGCCAAGTTTCTAAATAGTAAGGTCACTATTTTTCTTTCCCCCTTTGTAACTCAGAGGGCTTTATTTTGTTTCGGTTTCCTTTGGTTAGGTTTTCTGAGACAGGGTCTGGTTATGTAGTTTAGGCTGGCCTAGAACTCACTATGTAGCCCAACCTAGCATTGAACTCCCACTCCCAGCAATCCCCCTGCCTCAGCCTCCCGAGTGCTGGGATTACAAGCATCTGCCCCTACGCCCAGTTCACTAAGAGGTATTTGTGTGGAGGTGCTATAAGAACATATGAGTCTATTCCTCATCAAAGTTTCACTTATTTACACTCACTTATATTTAATTACTGAATGAATTACTATCATGATGGCTACAAATAATAATTTTCTAATTCAAACATTACTTTAGATTCATCTGTTGGTACTGCACTCTAAGGCAAGGCTTCTTTCCCCTAGGAGAAAAGAAATATAGACTTCTATATTGCTGTCATGGGTTATTATCTGTTACTATTATGATTATTTATTTTGATGTCTCAAATCTCCTAGAGTTGGCCAGTCAAGCCTGCTCAATCTAGTTTCTAAACTTTTTAAGCATATGACTGAGCACTTTTATTAGTTTTATTTAATAGTTTTATTAGTTTTGGGCACAAGTTTTGCCAGCTAATCTCATGCTCAGCTCTGAAATCAGCCATTTCTCCAAAGTGATGTGAGCTCTTCTTAGTAAAGACCAGTCTTTAGGCTGTAGATATGCTTTTTGCAAATGCACCATCATTGTAGTTAGGCCTTGTCACTGGACAGTGCCAGTGGAAACCCTCCTCACCCAGCTTGGCTCTGTCACATGGACATTTTCTCATCCCATTCAGAATCCAATACTCCCAGCCAGGCTCCTCCCACCAACATGGGATCCTCCTCATACTATTCTGGCATAAATGCTTACCTAGCTTAGGCCCACCTACTAGTGAAGGAAGAAAGGGAAAGAGAAGCAAGGAAGGAAGGAGGAAGAGAGGGCTCTTGTCTTTGCTTTAAAAACAGTACTACTGGGCCGGGGATTTAGCTCAGTGTTTTTGCCACCTGCCTCGCAAGTGCAAGGACCCAAGTTCGATCCCTGGTACCAAAAAAAAAAAGGATAAAAACAGTACTACTGCTATAATGGTAATGGTTTTAATATGACTGATGGACTTATGCTTCTGGTCGTAATGAAAAACTAGAGACTAAATTTACCCTCCTGCCTTAAACAAAAAATTATCAAACAATAAACTTGAGATACTGAACAACAGAAAGTATAAGACATTGATCTCTGAGAGCAGGAAAACACATGAAGTGAGCAGTATACCCGTCTCAGCTTAAGGCCTAGAGAGAACCTCCAGCTACAGTGCAGGTAGGGTGAACCCAAACAATGTGCCCCTTTACTGTAATAATTTTTTAAAAATTTAAACATTTAGCCGGGCCTGGTGTCGCACACCTATAATCCCAGCACTTGGGAGGCTGAGGTAGGAGGATCACTGTGAGTTTGAGACCAGCCTGGGCTACACAATGAGTTCCAGATCAGGCTCAACTACATAGTGAGAACCTGTCACACACACAAAAAAAACTCAAAATTTATCATATACTATAGTCATACTTTTATGAATGCTGAAATGGGGGAAAAAGAAGCTTTCTGTTTTAAGATTCTTGTTACCATATATGAAGTGGTAAAATATCACTTGGACATGTGATAATTAAGGATGTATACTATAAACATGAAAGTAGTCTCTAAAAATACAATATAAACTATAGCTAATAAGTCAATGAAGGAAATAAAGTGAAATAAAAAATTTCACTTAACCAAAAGAAGGTAAAAAAGAAAGAAAAAGAGAATAGGATAAGATAGACAGATGGCAGATTTTAAACCAACCAAAGATAGTACCAAATACAAATGGTCTAAACAACTCAATTAAAAGGCAGAGAACACCAAACTAAAAAGGCAAGACTGATGTTAGCTGCGTACAAGATACTCACTATCAAAGACACAAATGAGGTAAAGCAAAAACATGACAGAAATAATATGCTATTTCTAATACTAATTTAAAAAGTCGGTAGTGGATATATTGATAGCACAGAAAGCAGATTTTGAGGCAAAGAATATCACCAGGGATAAACAGTTATTTCAAATAATAAAATCAATTCATGAAAAGATATACAAATCCTAAATATTTATAAACCTAAAGACAACTTTAAAATATATGAAATAGGGCCGGGGATTAATAAAGCAAATCTAATTGTAAAATGGTGTTATAGTTTAAGTTCTCAATTTTTAGCAGGATTTTTTTGATACACACACACATACATACACACACACACACACACACATATATGTATGTATGTATATATAGGTATATATGTGTATATATATGTATATACCTATATATACATATATATAACGTGAAATAAAAACTAACAAATGAAAGGGGAAACAAACAAATCCATAATTACATCAGATTATTTCAATAATTGATGGAATGCACAAAAAATGAGTAAGAATAGAGTTGGTCAATACTACCAACCAACCTGACCTAAGAAACAATAGCTCACTCCACAATAAAACAACACACTTTTTCCAAATCTACATTTTTAACTGAAACAGACTATACTGTAGGCTATAAGACAAGCCTCAATAAGTTTAAAATAACTCAAATTGTGTAAGATATATTCTTTGGGCCACAGATATAGCTCAGTGGCAGTGTTTGCCTAGCATGCATAAGGCTCTGGGTTAGGTCTCTAGGACGGCAAAAAGAAAAAAAGAGAAGATACATTCATTGATGACAATAAAAATAGAATCAGTAACAAAAAGATGACTAGAACAGCCCTAAATAACTGAAAAGTAAGTAAAACTTCTAAATAACCCAGAGGTCAAACAAAGTACCAAGGTAAATTATCTTCAAACTAAATGAAAACGAAAATGAGGCATTTCAAAAATGTGTGAATTGCAGCTAAAGCAGTGCTCAGAGGAGAATTTTAGCATAATCAATTGCCTGTATTAGGAAAGAAGAAAGGTCTGATATGACTGATACCCAGGACATGATTTCTCTTCAAAACAGCAATACTTCAATATGCAGTTTGAGAATGGAAAAGACACTCAGTTTGATGGGTGCAGCCCTCCTTCATTAAAATCACTGCTCTAACTCTAGCGAGGACGTAACACAATGCTCACGTGAGGAAGTCCACAGAGTGGGAATGTGAGAGGTTTGGATATCTTAATACATGATAGCTCACACACCTGTGCGGTTAGCTGGCCTTGCTGACTGGGAATCAGGAGAAGTTAGACTTTGCCTTCTTCCTACTTCATCAGAAGGAGAGGTTGGTAATGATGATATTGGAGGAGTCTGTGCCCGACGTGTGGGAAGTACAGTGGTGGTTGGGTAACTAGAGAACATTTGCCTTTAAGGAAACAACAATGGTTAGCACACAAGTCCAAGTAAGAAACAATTTATATATCACAATCTTCTTATAGAAAAATATGCAACCAGGAAAATTATACAGATTAGCTATAATTTAATGAAGGATGTTAAGAAATACAACTCAGTTTTAAAAATCATTATCTCATAGGGTTCTTTTACTATAAAATAATAAAATCTTTTGCTTGTTATCCTTTGCTCATCAAAATGGTAAATCCTTTACTTTATGTAACTTTCTTCTGGTATCCTACCAAAGTGCTATGGGTATTTTAGTATGCATACAGCAGTAAGAAACTAGAGAATTTTAAAGACAGATGCCTTGCAGTTACTTTAAATATAAATTCACCAGATACCTATGAAATTATTCATCTAAATTCAAAGCTATGCAATATAGGCAAGTTATGGATAGAAAAGAAAACTGTCTAGTCACCCAACACAATAAAAAAAAATGTGAATATGTCAGCTCTATAGAGGTGGAAAGGTACAGGAGAGGCAACCCCTCGCAAGCTGAGGATGTGGACCCTAGCTAGAGAATAGAGTCCAAAAAGATCCACTCTGATGGCTCTTAACTAAAAGAACCAGGTGCTTTCTCAGCATCAGAAAAGCCCTGCTTACCCATCAAATAACTGATATAATAACACATATACAGAAAACAGTATTTCCCTTATTTTTCTCCTGTCAAATAATGTTCAGCCAGATGGAGGAAGCTGCAGCTCTAATTAAGACCCAGCCAATAGTAGAGAAAAAATGGTTAGAGGAAAGGAGGAGGTATAGCTCTGGTAGAGCTTGTCTACCATGCATTAGGCCCTGAGTTCTAGCACTGTAACGGTAGGAAGAGAGGGAGGGAAGGAGAGAGACAAGGAGAAAAAAGAAAAGAGTTCAAAGGCTTTGTGAATGTCTCTGGGAGTAAGGGGCAATGATTCTACTGCTGAATTCAATGCCTACTCTATTCAGAGCTTGAAAGATAACAAGGAGTCAAAGATCTTCTATGGATCCCCTGAATTCTGTAATCGCCAGATAAATTAAAAAAACATTAGAATGTTGCCAGGCACAGTGGCACAGACCTGTAATCCCAGCACTCAGGAGGCTGAGGCAGGAGGATCGTTGTGAGTTCAAGACCAGCCTGGGCTACATAGTGAGTTCCAGGTCAGTCTCAACTACATAGTGAGACACTGTCTAAAAAACAAAACAAAAAAAAAAAAAAGAGAGAGAGAATATATAACATCCTCTCCCTAAAGGTCTTCTCATGTAAGTTTTTATTTGTGTTTATCTAGTAAATTGAAACAAAAAGAAATTTAAATAAACATTACTTAGAATTTACAAATCAACTAAATAGGGTAGCTGAAGAAGCATTATAAGACATGTCTTTTCATTTGAAAAGTAGACTTGATTTTATAGTCAGAATAAAAGTATAACTATGCTTAAAAGGAAAAAATGCTCATAGAGGTGAGTTTATTCCTGAGACCCTAATGTCTAAAATACAAATATTTATTTTTTGAAAAAATTCAAAAAATTAGCCCCCAAAAAACCACACACACATCAAAAAACACCATAAGGAGAGAGCTGTGGGGCACTTGCTCATCAGTGACCTGGCTAACTGGCCCCGGGGCCACCAACAACTGGCTGTGAGGTTGTAGCAAGTTATTAAACTTCCTGATCTCAGACTTCATCTAGTTCTAGAGCATTGGGCATCACTCTGGCATGCTACTATAGGAGAACAATCATGCTTCAGAACTGTGGGCACTGGCGTGGCACATGTTAAAGGTCAGCGTCGCTACCTGAGAAGACTGAGTGGCATCACTCCTGGGGACTCAGATGCAGGCACGGTTTCTGTGTCGGTGACTGGAGTGGTGGCAGTTGTGGTGTCCTCCAGGGAGCTGCTCATAAAGGAAGTTGTGCTTGAAGCTGACGGGCTAGTGGTAACTGGAGTCTGAGCCTGCTGGGCTTGATCATTTTCTTCGGCTTGTTGATCAACTTCTATAAACCAAGATAAAGGACAAGGAAGTAGCAAAAGTAACAGTAAGAACTTTTACTTTTAAAAGTTTCTAAATATAATTTCTGATTTCCAAAAAAAAAGTTCTTACAGATATCTTTGTATTCACTACTGTACTATTCCATATTCTACACAAAGTACTGTAACGGGACCTAGAAACTACGCATTTCTGTTAAGAGAAGACATTTTTTTAATGTAAAAGAAGGTCTCACTTTAGATTGAAGATATGACAAAAGGTTTTCCAAAGCTATCTAGTCATTAAATGTGTTTCCTTAGCACTTTGATGCTTATCTTCAGTCTATAAATGGGAAAATATAAAGGCATGAAAATGTAGGACAAATAAAAACCTGGGCAGAAACTCTATTCATCTACCTGTCCGTCTATCTAATAAGGAAACCTACAAATAAACAGAAAATAGGAGCCGCTATAAAGACAGCTAATTCTACTGGGCTTGCTAAATGGCCATATACTTGCATAACCCAATCTTAACGCAACTTTGTATATGTACCATGTACCTCTCTCCACCTATTTACTATCTAAGCTAAGGCAGGAAGGAGAGCAATAAGAGGAAAATGAAGAGTGCGCTACTTTTTTTTTTTTTTTTTTGGTACCGGGGATTGAACTCGGGTCCTTGCACTTGCGAGACAGGCGGCGGATCCAAGAGTGCGCTACTTTCATAGAATGCAGTACATGACGTCTAAAAATAACCGACTTTTTTGTTTTATCTTTTACCTCCACCTTTGAGAACACTGTAAGTTAGGAGTAAGGAGGGGTGAGGGCAAGGGAAAGGAAATGGAATCAGAAGAGGAGGAGAGGAAGAATAAGTACAGTATAAGCTTCACAAAGGCAAGGAACTTTGCTTAATTCACTGCTACTTCTCTAAAACCTAGAAAAGCACCTGGCACAGAGTAGGCATTCTATAAACATTTCCTAAATGAATGTCAGTTTTTATTTCACAATTTATACTTGCCAAAGGTGAAAAGATAATACAAAGTGGGTTATTTTTATATATAATGTATAGTCTATGAAAGTAGTAGCCTTTAAAATGTCTCTTAGAAGTGATTAGACTATATTTTGAATCAGAAAAAAAATACTTGAGTGCCTTTTGTGGTGTTACCGTTTGTGTCTCAACGTCCTCCAAAGCAAAGCCTCATGCAGCTATACGTGGGGGTGAAAGGATCAAGGAATTGTGCTGCTGCAATCAAGAACATGATGCTGGGACTGATTTATGGTACAATGCTAGGAGGAAGGGTATAGTGCTACCTAAGGGCAGGCAGCCTGGATAATAAGAGACAGAATTAGCTGTGGCTGTGGCTTGTCACTTGTTTGCTTTTGCTACTTGCTGCCTGCCATGGACTGTTTCTCCTCTGTGATGCCCCTCCCCTGCCGTGGAGCCAGCTGGCTATGGACTGAAACCTCTACAGTGAGCCAAATAAACCTTTCCTCCTTTAACTCTGTGTGTTATGTATTTTGTCTCAGCAATGAGAAAAGTAACTAAGACAGGAGGAATAACTTAAACTTCATTTTTATAAAATTTAGTAATAATTATCAAGTTTTAACACTTACATTATTACAGGTAGATGATTATTAATATAAAAGTAGCAAAAGAACTCTATCTTACAAAGAAAAAAATAATGTGAAAATTCCTTTGGTCAAAAATACTTTATAAAAATATCTGTATAAATCACAGATTTTACAGTTTTGAGTACAAATAATTTCAAAAGCACAAAAGCAAAAAAAATTAGATAACATACCTTGCTTAATTTTGCCCCCACACTGGTCTTCCAAAAGGCCATGGACCACTAATTTATAAATCATAGCTTGAGCCCGTTCCAGATCAGCCAATCCCAAAGCTCTCTTTATAGGCGACCGCATGACTGCTCGCTTCACCATGTGTCGCATCAGAAACTGCAGGGCTGCACGCATCTCCACGTCTTCATGAACAACTGGAGAGCTTGCACAGTCCGAGTTGTGGCCATTTTCAGCCAGAACTTTTGGTATCAGCAATAGTTCAGCATATTTACTACAGCCAAGAAGAGCACTAAGTGATTTCATAGCACCAAGGTAGAGATAGGACAGCTGGACTGCTCTGATTTCTGACTGGGCTATGTCATGATTTTTGGACATGTGTTCATGATTTTTTCTTTTTCCTTCTGTGATTTGATGCTGGGATTCCACACCTGGCAGTGTTGGCTCTAAGGAAAATGAAGCTATTTCGTTTTCTGATTTGGAGCTTGTGGCCCCCTGACCTTTGACATCATCAGCTGTCAAGCCTGTTCGTACATCTAGGGCAGATTCATTCTCTGGCTTCTGCTCACTGTCCCCCTTTTCCTCAGACTCGTGTCGGTGTTTCTTTTCATGGCGCTTGGCACTCTGTTTCCCCATGTCTTCATGAATGCCTGTCAGATACGTCAGGTCCAGCAGCACAGAAGCTGTCAGGCCTCGGAATCGCGCCACATCAAACGGCAGTGGTTCACAGGGTTCCAGATTATACAACGGAGTATCACTAGGCGACCAAAAAGTTGGGAAGCTTTAATAAAGATCAGAATGACACAGGAAAAAGCAAGTGAGGGAAGAACAAGAGGAAGGTCCAGAAAATAATGTAAACAAACAAGATGCATTGTGCATACAATACAGAGAATAATTTACATAAACTCAAAATGTCATTACAGAGGAAAAAATAAGATTATTTTGAGAAAATGGGGACATGTGATGCTATATTCAAAAGCAATGAGGTGTGAATGTGCTTTTGAGTGAGAATAGTCATCATCATTTCAGGTAAGCAACAGTCAGCAAACTTTCCACAAAGGGTCAGAGTCAGTATTTCAGATTTTGCAGGACAAAGATCTCTTGCCACCACTCAAACCTGACATCACAGTACAAAAGCAGCCATCGATACTCCTAACAAATGAATTTGGATGTGCAATTTTACTTACAAAATAAGAGGTAGACCAGATATAGTTTGATGTAAGTGATTTGGAAAGTTTGTATAATAAATCTATTTTGTTGTGTGGCTAATGGCTCTTTATAATTTCATAGGCGATTTTCATTAAAAATTTTTACATTAGTCTTCAATTTATGTTTATTATACTTTATGCAAAATATGATTATATATTTCAAAATTCTTATACTTTAAAAATGCTCTAATTATACAAAATATAAAAGTCAGGAAATACACAAGTTTTGTTGTACTAACCTAAATCTTGGTTTCATTTATCTTTCTGATCTTATTTCACCTTTGTATCACTTTCCTTACTTGTTTTCAGTTTATTTATTAATTTACTTATTTTACTAGATTGTATGCATATTAACAAAGTATCATAAATCCTTTCTGAAACAGGGAAAGAATAGAAGGTAAGACACTCTCCAACCACTATAAAATTGATATTGGCCTTTTAGCTTAGTGAAACGAGTGAAAGTAGAGTGCATTAACCCTTGAAATTGTGTAAAAATGTTATGTATATTTTTCAACTAAAGAACTCCATGGCATTCACTGGATTCTAAAACAGTACCGTTGCCATAAAACACCAAGAACCACTACTGGAGACAATGTTCTTAGGACCTATTAACACAAGATTTTATAGGAATCACATTGGGTAATATAATAAGTAATTATATAATATCATAGATAAATCCATACCTTCAAAGGCTATGATTAAACAGTCACTAGATAAACAAGTTTCCTCATGAACAGAGATAACCAACATTTTTCTTTTTAAATTTCTATTTCAAATCCTATCTGAATGTAAACACATCAGAATGCTAAAGTACCCAGCTTGTGTCAGGTAAATGTAATTTTCATATCTAGTCAAAATGCTATGCATGAAGAGAATTGAAATATGTACTGTATTTAAAAAAAAAAGTAGAGGGAAAAAAGGAGTTCATCCAAAACCTAAATTTAGTCACTCAAATGTTCCCATCCTATATTTAGAGCCCTTCCAATACAAACTGTAATCAACAGATTGGCTGGCGGTCTTTTTACTATCCCACTGTATAATGGAAATGGTTTTTTAAAAAGCCGGAAACTAGCTCAACAGATTGGCTGGCGGTCTTTTTACTATCCCACTGTATAATGGAAATGGTTTTTTAAAAAGCCGGAAACTAGCCTGGGGGTGTGGCTCAGTGGCTGAGTGTGGCTTTGCATGCATAAGGCCCTTGGCTTAATCCCCAGCAACTTTGCAAATAAAACAAAAAGCAGAAAGCCAAATGAAAAACAAAATGAAGGAGTGAAATCTAAACTAGCGAGCTTACCATTTCTTCCCAGACAAAATAAAACAGAAAACTACATGTTTTACAAACAACCAGTATTTCAAGGGACACAGGTCTGGACAAAGTTATTTTCTGAAATGGCAGTACCAATATCCAGTACAGAAAAAAAAAATTAAATTTGAGAAGTTAACTGGCAGCTCACCTAAGATAACATTAATTACTGTCCAAGGGCAAGGGCAAATTTCACCATTAAACACTGATTTGCTAAAAGTGTAACTCAACAGATCATACCTGATGGTAATTTCTGCTTCGTCCCATTGGACTTTGGCAGATGTGCTGCCCTCTTTGACCACTCCCAGCAGCGTGGCATGACGCCCAGTTTGCTTGTGAACACACCGACCTCCGACTCTAAGACCAGCATCCACTCCTCCTATCACTGCCAGCACGGGCCACACCTCTATGCAAAGAGTCCTCAGCTGTGGCTCTGAGAGGTCAGCAAGGCCATGCCTGTTATGTTTACCTTTCTCTTCCTCTTTGTTCTCCCTCTCCTCTCTCATTTCATTTTCTTCTCGGCTCTGAACCGAGCGACTTTTCTTTAGTTTCTGACCTGACTCTTTAACACATATCTTAATTTTATGTAGCCTTTCCATCATTTTTTTGTTAATGCTGTAGGTCCAACGGTCTGCTCGGTGAAGAATACGGATAAGCTGAGTAGTGGCCTCAGCTAGCACTGCTGCTACTGGACTACAAATGGGATCTCCTGGAAGTAAATCCCGGGGAGTGCCACGCATCTGCATATCACAAATTTTCACCTATAAAAAAGAAAAGAAGGTGAGATATGTGTGATATTAATAGGTCTCCTTAACAATTAGTCATTATAAATCCTAGCATATGGAATCCCATTTGGCCTCTTGATACATGTGAATTATAACCAAAAGGACTGAGGAAATGTTATAGACCTAGTGAAGTTACACATGGTCCCCTGGAATAAGTGCCCTGATATTAAAATCTTTTGTAGCCTTACAGTTCTAGAGCTGTTAGGATTATTCTAAAGATGGCTATAGATCATGGTATATGTGGCTGACTCAGTTCAACCCAAAACAGCCTGGAAAACACAGTAGATCTCATCTTCAAGACACTAGAGTGATAATTATAGGACCATCCTTTATTGTTCAAGGGGGATAGAGGTATAATTATAAATTTAAATATGAGGATAGTCCTATCTGGACATATACTGCAAATAGGACAGAGAATATAAAACAGGAGGAAGATTTAAATTCAAATCTTAACTCTGAATTACTTTGGGAAATTACTTAATCTTTCTAATCAGTGTTTCATCTGGGAAAATGGCATCAATAATAGTATTTGTGTTCTACTGTTATTTTAAAAATTAAATGAAATTATGCACATAGAGTGCTTATTAGTACAGTGGCAAGCAAACTGCAAATGTTTAAAAAATATTAACTACTATCAGTATTTATTTGTTGGAGATTATAGTCTACGAGTGGGTGATTTCAAGGTGCATATATGTTGAAAACACCAGGTAGAACACACAAAACTCCATATCTGGGCAACAAGAATACCATTAAGCCAAGTGCAATGATTCACACCTGAAATACCAGCTACTTGGGAGGCTGAGGCAGGAGGATCACAAATTTGAACGCAGCATGAGCAAGTCAGCAACTGACTGTATCAAAGTAAAAAAAAACAAAAACAGGGCTGCGGATTTAGCTCAGTGGTTCTGCACCTCCCTTGCATGCACAAGGACCCGAGTTCAATCCCTGGTACCAATCAATCAATCAATCAATCAATAAATAAATAAATAAAGCAAGCAAGCAAGCAAGCAAGCAAGCAAGCAAGCCAGGGGTACAACTTACTAGTAGAGTACTTGCCTAGCATGCCCAAGGCCCTGGGTTTAATCCTCAGTGCCACAAAAAATTAAAAAAAAAAAAAAAAAAAAAAAAAGGAATATCTTCAGGGGAAGGGAAGGAATGATATCAGATACTAGGCAGTCTCTTCATTTCTATTTCAGTTTTTATGGTTTATCTGTTGAAGAAGGAGTTTCATCTTATGAATGGCTAGCCTTATATAACTCTCTGAAATAAAAAATAATACACATATGCGTGTGTGTGTGTGTGTGTGTGTGTGTGTGCGCGTGTGCGTGTGTGCGCACGCTGAATAAAAGGCAACTTTCATGATTAGCACTTGCCAAGTTTATTATTTCTATCATGGGGAAATTATATATGACCTAACTTGAAATTTTTCTACTATTAGATAGCTATAAATTCTTTTTTATTTTTAACTTTTTGGGTACATTTTTGGCATAATGATTACATTCCTTGTGGGGAGTTGGTACATGTACATGACACATCTTAGTTCTTTTTTCAGCCTCTTACCTTCCTCTCCTTCCCCTCACCTTCCAACTCATGGTCCCTTTCCCTTTTTTTAAAAGATCCATCTCCCTATTTCCTATTCTCTTTCAATTTGCTTTTTATTTATATTTTGGGTTTCTCATATAAGAGAAACCACGAGATATTCAGGCTTGTGTGTCTGATATATTTCACACAATATTATGTCTCCAGGTGGATCCATTTTCCTACAAATGACTCGTTTATCCTTCTTTATGGCAATGTAGCACTATGTATAAATGCCACACTGTCTTTATGCATTCATCTGCTGTTCCACATATAGGCTGCTTCCAAGATTTATCTATTATGTGTGTGCTGCTCTAAACATGCGTGTGCACGTATCACTGTAATATAATGTCTTTAAGCTATATTACATCCTCCAGTAAAAGGATGGGAAAAAAATCCACTGGCCAGTGCAGGGAGACTAGAAAAGGTTGTCTCTCTGGTTGGGTTTTAAAGAGGAAAACAAAAAGGTTTCAGTGAGAAGGTATCCCTTCAATATTATTCTCATAAGGCTCAAATTTATACCATCTATAAGTTCTAAGAACCCTCCCAGTTAAATGAGTGAAAGGTGATTTCTCAACAGAACTACTAGAACTATCACTATTTGACTAATGGCCTGTCATTACATTTACAATTATTTCTAGATTTCTTTCTCAAGTCCATAATCGCCAACACGCCACATTATCCCTAATGTACTTCATAAAATTCCAGCTGCTGTACATACATTTGAAAGTTGACTCATTATATTCAAATTGCCTGAGGATCAAATAGTGCACTAAAGACAATTTCTAGAAGTATCTAGTCTTCTTCTAGAAATTTGTGGTGGTACTGGGGATTGAACTCAGTCCTTGCGCTTGCGAGGCAGGCCACCGAACCACTGAGCTAAATGCCCGGCCCTGAACAAATATTTTTAAAGCTTAAGTGTAAAAGTGTGAGGTTTCAGTACCTTTTCCCCTGGATTGCTGCTGTAGAACATTACACATGGGTACAATTCTGCTGCATCCACATCTTCGAAAGCTATGGTGGTACTGGGGATTGAACTCAGTCCTTGCGCTTGCGAGGCAGGCCACCGAACCACTGAGCTAAATGCCCGGCCCTGAACAAATATTTTTAAAGCTTAAGTGTAAAAGTGTGAGGTTTCAGTACCTTTTCCCCTGGATTGCTGCTGTAGAACATTACACATGGGTACAATTCTGCTGCATCCACATCTTCGAAAGCTAACTTGGGTTCCTAGAATGTGGCAGAGGCAAGAAAAAGGAAAAAACAAGCTTTAATTGATACTAACTATATTAAAATTAAAGCCCTTATAAGATAGAACAATTGTAACTAAAGTCAAAACTCAACTAAAATCATCAACTAACTCTACGTAAAAGATCTTAATTTGTTCACCTGTTTCAAAAATCTTACTGAGAACTTTATCACCTTGTTACTTTGGTGCTGAAAGTATTTGTTTGGTTTTGGGTTTTTGAGATAGGGTCTTGCTATACAGTTCAGGCTGACCTTGAGCTCATTACGTACTCCAGGCTGGCTTGAACTCACAGTGATGCTCGTGCCTCAGCCTCCAGAATGTTATGATTGCAGGAGTGTGCCACCACACCCAGCTGGTGCTGAAAAGTACTATGAGAGCCAGAAAGTACTAAAGAAAAGAAGGAAGAGCCAGATGTGGTGGTGCATGCCTGTAATCCCAGCACTAAGGAGGCTGAGGCAGGAGGATCGCTGTGAGGTCGAGACCAGCCTGGGCTACATAGTGAATTCCAGGGCAGTCTCAACTACACAGTGAGACACTGTCTCCAAAAAACAGAAAGAAAGAAAGAGAGAGAAAGAGAGAGAAGAAACGAGGAAGAAAATAGATAATAATCTATAAAGTAGATAACTAGCACTTAAACAAGTGAATTGAATGTAATTTTAGAAAAAAAAAAAAAAAAGAGCAATGTTTATGCATGGGTTTCAATACCTCTCCATTTTTCCCAAAGGAAATGGTCCTGGCTTCCATGTCTAACACACAAGTAATGAAATCCCCTTGAGTAAAGCTGGACAGTGTCAGAGTCTGTTCTCCATTGTGATAGAGGTTGCCACTGTAGGCCCTGTAGAGCCACATATCCGAGGTAGTGCGGTGGTTAAAGTCATGGACTGGCCAGCGAGAAACTCCAACACACGTGCCTTCATTACCTCTGTTTTCTTTCACGATGTAAAACTAAAATATAAGTCACAATATTCATGAATACAAAAGAGCATATAATGCTAATTACTGTATAAACCAACACTTCAGAATACATTTAAATAAATACTTAGGCATTTATGGAAATATATTTTTTAGCTTAAGTGGAAATATAAAAATAACTTCATTAATTCATAAAGATTTTTTGGGGGGGCACCAGGGATTGAACTCCAGACTTTGGGCTGCAAGGCAGGTGGCAGCCCCACTGAGCTAAATCCCCAGCCCAATTTATAAAGATTTTTTTTTTTTTTTTTGGTAGTGGGGATTGAACTCGGGTCCTTGCGCTTGCAAGGCAGGCCACCGAACTGCTGAGCTAAATCCCCGGCCCCCAATTTATAAAGATTTTTTTTTTTTTTTGGTAGTGGGGATTGAACTCGGGTCCTTGCGCTTGCAAGGCAGGCCACCGAACTGCTGAGCTAAATCCCCGGCCCCCAATTTATAAAGATTTTTTTTTTTTTTTGGTAGTGGGGATTGAACTCGGGTCCTTGCGCTTGCAAGGCAGGCCACCGAACTGCTGAGCTAAATCCCCGGCCCCCAATTTATAAAGATTTTTTTTTTTTTTTGGTAGTGGGGATTGAACTCGGGTCCTTGCGCTTGCAAGGCAGGCCACCGAACTGCTGAGCTAAATCCCCGGCCCCCAATTTATAAAGATTTTTTTTTTTTTTTGGTAGTGGGGATTGAACTCGGGTCCTTGCGCTTGCAAGGCAGGCCACCGAACTGCTGAGCTAAATCCCCGGCCCCCAATTTATAAAGATTTTTTTTTTTTTTTGGTAGTGGGGATTGAACTCGGGTCCTTGCGCTTGCAAGGCAGGCCACCGAACTGCTGAGCTAAATCCCCGGCCCCCAATTTATAAAGATTTTTTTTTTTTTTTGGTAGTGGGGATTGAACTCGGGTCCTTGCGCTTGCAAGGCAGGCCACCGAACTGCTGAGCTAAATCCCCGGCCCCCAATTTATAAAGATTTTAAAACAATTTTATTCTTTACCTTGCAGAATGTTAAAAAATAATCTTTTTATATCTCTGACATTTTAAGTAAGTAATTTCAGTTTGCAACTTAATTATGAAGCTAAGGAAGTATGTCTAGTAAGTATGTCTAGGAAACTATTCATTTTTTACATACAGATTTTTAAATTTCTCTCTTGTGTGTACTTCTGTTCAGACAGGAGTTAACATAGCAGGCCTGCTTACAACGCTGACCCATGGCTACTAACTGGGAATTCAAAAGGTGAACAGAAAGATAAACAGAGAACTTGCCCTAAGTCAAAAAGGTGGCTCACTGGCCAAGCGCAACTGAACAATGCAGTTCATATTGAACGCCTGCTTTCTTTCTGAGTCTGGAATTTGGTACATGCTGTATAGAAGGTTGCTACATGTCCAGCCCCCAGCAGAAAGCTTGGCCTCTGAGTCTAATGGGCATCCCCAGAGATATGTACATTGTCTGCTCCATTTTTGTTGCTGGGGAAAGATTGCTCATGAAAAGAAAAAAACATGGACACCTGCACGTGGATCCTTCCATACTCTACCTGTGTCTTTCCTTTATCATGGAGCTATATAACCTTACTGCACAGTAAATTTCACTCAGGAGTACAACTAGGCTGAGTTCTCCAGTGAATCTCTGAAGATGAGGGTAGTTTTGAGGATCCATGACACAGAGGTTGTGGCAAAGAAATCCACTAGAATAACCCTGACTCTTCAAAATAGAGTTATAGCATTATTTGGGGAAAGAAAGGAAGTTAGAAAAGACAAAATTCCAGGGTTCAGGTGCCTTTGGAGTTATATACAGTATGAAATAGTGAGTGAGATATTATCTATTGTTAGAGGTAAAAGTTATCTCTAACAAGTCATCTACAGAATTTCAAAAATAAAGACCCATCCACAGCAAACCAAGCTTGCTGGATCCTGCTGCCTTTGGCATTGCTAGCTGACATCAGGGGAAAAAAAAGAGCAGCTGAAGAGATTTTGTACTGTTCTGTTTTCCAGGTGGGAAGAAAAAGGCAGCAATTCCTATTGGCTTTGGATGGCCCAAAGAATAAAAATGAGCTTGTAGTTACTCTCTCCTCTAGTGAGAGGAAAAGTGATTCAAATATCTTTGAAAGCGAGCTTTGGGCAGACCAATAATATAAGAAGTGTGCGTACTCTTTCCTCCAAGTAGGAGAGGAAAAGGATACATCAGTTCTACAAACCAAAACAGAAACATTATTTTCTTCAGCTTCCTGCTACCACCACAATAGCTTCTCCTCCCCCACCAAGTAACTCTATGAATGCTAAATTTTCTTTGAAGGGTTTGAATAAATTTAAGATCTAAGGGGAAAGGAAAAAGAAAAATTTTAAAACAGCTTGTGATTTTTTTATCTGGATGTATAATTAAAAATCTGATATAAAAGGTTATATAGTTTTTTTAACTTCACAAGCTAAGGAAAGATGCAAAAGAAAAGCAGGCCTGCAGCAGTGGCCAATCCATGGCACATATGTTGCAGTGGGTACACACAGCCCTCCCTGTCAGCATATGAGCCAAGTCGTCCCAGCAGTTGAGCTAACAATTGAAATTGTTTTTTCTAAGCTAAAACCTCAGCACTGAAGTTTAATTGCAGTATTGGCACTTTGTGATAAGTAAGTGGGTTTGGGGTTGCAGTGTGGGCATTGCGTCTCTAAAAGGTTCGTCATCACTGGGTTACTGGTACATAACTTCCTTGCTTTTTGCCACTAGCAGGTGGATTACAATTTAAACTGTGTACTGAAAAAAAATATGTCCATAACTGGTGATATTTTTACTCTGACTTTTCTTGTTGGAGCCTCAGAAAAAGAAAGACAAAATATAAAAAGAGACAAGCTCTAGACAATGATACACGCATATACTTATAGAAGATTTTGTTTTATTTTGTTTTTTCTTTCAGTTTTCGCCCCCCAGTACCTAGGATCAAACTCAGGACCTTGCACTTGCAAGGCTGGTGCGGCACCACTGAGCTAAGGCCCTGACCCCCACTTTTAGAGTTGTATAAAGCAGTTTTCAGTTGGCAATAATTTTTAATAAAATCAGATGTCTGACACAGAGGCTGGTGATGGTCCTGCCTTAAGCGCACATTTTTGCGTGGATCAGTTTGAACTTAAGAATGACAAACAAAAAGAGCTTCCTTGGGGAAGTCTTGCTGGTCACCTGGACTTAACCACACAGACATCTAGGCCTTACTGTTGCCCCCCACCTCCAAAAAAAAACTGCTGGCTTTTTGGAATCCTGAACTCATAATTCTAATTGCTTGGATTCTAAATGAAAATCCCATACTGTCTGTCGTGTACCGTTTCAGCCCACTGATGACTGTGCCAACTAAAAGTAGGCAGAGACTAAATGAACAGAACACAAATTTGGAGGCTGCTGATTTAGGACACTCTTCTGTGGGGCCATAAACTATGAAAACATGATGGATGCTGGCTAGACCGTTGGGTTTCCTGCAGATGCTTATGAGAAATGGCTTCTTTTTGGATGGAATCATCTATATTTAAACTGCTGATTGGTTATATACTTCAGATACTGAGACTGATTACATATCTAACTTATGACTCCTACTGAAAGCTAAAGGCTAAACAATAGGAAACTACAAGAGGCAACATCTCACCATCCACTCTTGAGAAACTGGACTCTAATCTACCTTTTGGTGATGTCCCACTGCTATTATGTTTCACTTTCTGGATTAGTTACAATTTACAAAAATATAGTGATGGTTTGATTATATACCCCTCACCTGTTCCGAACTTTCCACAAAACATTGCCAGAAGCCATCCATACACTAGATAGCAAACTGACAACATAGACAACAAAATCCTTTCAAACTGCTTTCAGACAGTCCCTATGAAACCAGGTCAACTAAATTATTCACAGAATAGTGGCAGGCCAAATGGGGCCATGTTAACCTGTATTACCTGATTATTATATGTCCTGATAAGTGGTGCCCTAACAATTATAAACGCTTAGTTTCTAGGGAGACTACACATGTCCTGTGGGATTATGGTTCTAGTATGTGCACCATGTAATTACCTCTGCACAAGACTGGCCACTTGTTCTGTGTTAATCAGTGCCTAGGTTAGTTAGGCTTTAAAAGTTAATACATAAACTTAAAAATGAAGTCACATGGCTAAATAGATCTTAATGGTTTATGATTTGTTTTAACTGGCTAAGTCCGAGAATCCTAAAATGTGTAATTAGGGTCAATACTACAGTTGCTCTCACCTGCTGCCTGGTGGGGGGGGGTCCTATTAACAGTTTTATTATGAAAGCCTGGTGGCCAAGAATCAATGGGGTACACTGCACAGAAAAGGCACAGGCACTGTTATCCTTAGGAACAATTGTTTGCAATCTTGGCCCTTGGCTGGCATTGGGAAACTCAACTGGTAAGAAATGGTTCCCTACATTGATAAGTATCTCCCCAACTTAGAAGGCTGGCTCATTATGCCTAGATTATACAAATATGGATTCTCCTTCTGGCCATCTACATTTTTAGTTGATGGCAGTCAGAAAGTAACTACATAATAAAGCACCTCTGGATGCTTGGGAGATAAATTGCTAAAAGGCTTTCCCAGGCAAAAGATCACAGAGATGTTAATGCATTTTCACTAGTAGGGGAGAAATGTGCTGTATTGACTCTTCATGAGGACAAAACAGTTTTTTATATACCTTTTTAAAATTATAAGATAATTGCAGAGTTAGAAAAGAGTTATAAAAACACTACAGAGTTAGTAAATATCCTTCACTCAGTTTCCACCTACAACACCTTACACAATAATAGCACATCACTTGCATATAATGATTTAAATCTTTCCACATATTTTTTTTTCTTATAAGAACCTGGGACTAAAAGACAAAATACTAACCACTATTAAGAATTCCACATACCTTCCACTGATAGCACCCAGAAGTTACTCCAGTTGACGCTAATCCATATCCTTTTCCTCCACTGCCATGAGTTAAAACCTGTCCATTCTCCACTAAGCAACACTGAGCTTTCTCTGGGTCAAAAGAAACTTCTTGTATAGGAAGGTTCTCATCTTCTTCCTCCAAATCTCCCTGCTTCTACCAGAAAGGAAGTTGGGTCAGTATTTTGGAGGAAATCAAATAATATCCCGAGGCTCCTTGGTTTAATCCCACAAACATTTATTAATTAGCTACCAAGTAACAGTTATTGTATAAGGCACTGGGGGCACAACACCAAACAGAGCATGGATCCTGCCCATAAAAGATCTTATACTCTAATTAGGGGACAAAGACAAATAACGACAGTTCCACAACGCCAAAACAACAGAAGTTACATGATAGCTATAATAGCAACATAAAAGTATGTGTCTTAAGTGTGCTTGAGAAGGACAAGGTAAACATTCAAAAGAGAGTAACTTCCAAACTGACTCCTGAATGATGAGAAGACATTAAGCACATGGTCACAGAAGAGAAAGGCACCTGAGGCAGGCACACAGCATGTGCCAAGGCATGAAAGTGTTCAGTTACTTAAAATCATCGCAAACAGTATAGCATGTACAGAGGAGAACAGCAAAAAAACAAGCCCAGAAAAAAAGAGACAACACAAAATCATGGAAGGCCTTGTATACTATATTAAGTTTAGACTTTATAGACTAAGGAATGCCTATACAGATAATTTATATAGAGATTCTAGAAACAGATCTGTGCTTTATAAACATTTCACGAGAGGTATGCCAGATGAAAACAGACAGACTAATCTGGAGACTGCTACAAGAAGGGTGGTAATAACTAGCGAGGGTTTAAATTCATTAATTCAATGAACATTTATTACATATCTACTCTGTGCCAGGAACCCTATCAGGACTTCTATATCAGGCAGTGCATAAAGATAAATAAGATCTCTATTCTCAAATAACTTATACTTTGGAAGAGGGGGACAAAAAAATAAGAAAACAAAGGTAGTAAATGCCGTGTTGAAATTAAAACAGGTGATGTGACAAAGGTTATGTGACTAGACTGACGGGGAAGGACTCTCTGAAGAAGTGATACTTAAATTGAGATTAAATGATATTAGGTTTTGAAACGCATCACAGGGAATACGCAGCTTAAAGCCCAAAGGAGGAAGAAACTTGATGTGTCTATGAAAAAGGAATGAGGTGCCAGGTGTACTGGGGCATGGCTGTGATGAGTTACTTGGAAGACTGAGGCAAGAGGAATACAAGCTTGAGTTGATCCTGGGCAATTTAGCAAGACCATGTCTCAAAATAAAAAACAAAAAGGACTGGGGGAATGTAACTCAGGGTAAAGGAAGAAGAGGAAGAAGGGAGGGAGGAAAGCAAGGAAAAAGAAGAAAGGTATTTAGGATACAGTGGGCAAAGGCAGACAGGAAGTTCTAGATTTTATCCCAAGAATTAAAAAAAAAAACAAAACTGGAGGGTTTTAAGAAGGGAATCAACTTTCTGTGATTAACAATCTTAAAAGAAAGGGAGGGCAGGGACAAGGGTAAAAAATGAGAACCAAGGGCCGGGGATTTAGCTCAGCGGTTGGGTGGCCTGCCTCGCAAGCGCAAGGACCCGAGTTCGATCCCCAGTCCCAAAAAAAAATGAGAACCAAGACCTGTCATGTAAAGGAGCAAAATCCCAATAATAAATGCAATTGTACTGTTAAAAAACAAAACTTATGTTGGCTCCTCTGTAGAGAATGGACTACAGAAGGAAATAATGGAAGTAGAATTTCTCCCCCTCCTCTGGTACTGGGGATTGAACTCAGGTCCTGCACTTGCAAGGAAGGAGGTGGAAACAAAGCTAAGTCCCCAGCCCCTGGAAGTAGAGATCTATACTAACTCTATACTACTGTTGTAATCTCGACAGTGGCCTGGAAAAGGGTAACTACAAAGGAGATAAGGAGGTGGGCAAATTTAGGTTGTATTTTTTTTTTAAGTTGTATTTTAAAGAAGAGCCAACAAAAGAGCTAGAGATTGTATAGATGGAGAAAAGAGGACAGGGATAATGAGAGGATCAAAGCTGACTCTTAGGTTTTTGTGCCTGAGTAGCTAGGAGCCTGGGAAAACCTGGAGAAGGAATAAGATGTAATGGAACTAAGGATGCTATTTTTTACACACTGAATGGTCTAGAATTCAGGAGAAATGCTAAAATTTTAAGTAAAATTTGGAGATTAATGGCATATGGGCCGGAACAAAGTTTATTTGGGTATAGAAAAAGGAATGAGAGTGATGGTTGAAGAAAAAGAAAGTGTAATGGGATTAGGTCTTGTGATATTCCTACACTATAATTATACCAAAAAGAAAAATCAATAAAGGCACATAAGAAGCCTTTTTAGCAAGATAGAAGGAAAACCAGAAAATGCAGAATAACGAAGGCTAAGAGAATTTAGATGTGTGCATTCAAGAGCAATTTGGGAGGTAAAAATCAATGACCCCAGTGGCTACATGCATGAAGTCGTAGGAGAATCTAGTAGTTCCCGGAATTTAGGGTTAGAAAACAAGAGGAATAATGGTATCATTATCCAGAAATGGGACAGGAAGAAAGGGGGAAAGTTTTACGGTGGAGACAATTAGGGTAGCATATAAGTTTGGAAGGTACTGCATGTAGGTGAATACGTTCATGGATAGGAACAAAGCTGCTAGGAAAGCTGAAAAGAGAATTTTAAAGGAATATCAATATTTTGAGATGGAGGGAAAGTGAAAGCGGCACCAAATAACAGTCACTTCCAAAGAGAATCAAGGATTGACAGAATATGTAGAGATCCAGAAAAAGTGTTCCACTGAAAACAGAAACCTGACATTAGGACAAGTAAAATGTGGACCATAAAGCAGACAGTAGGCCTTCTATAGCCTGGGTTCTGCACCTGCAGATTCAATCAGTCACAGATTGGGAAAAAAAACTGTTTTAGTGACAAGGTCTCATACTCTCAACTAGCTCAAATTACAGGTTATATCACCAAACCCAGCTGGAACGGTATTTTTTTTAATCTGCAACTATAGTGAACATACACAGACCCTTTTCTTGTCATTATTCCCTGAATAATACTATATAGCAACTATTTACACTTTATTATTAGAAACAATCTAGAGATTACTCAAATACATAAGAGGATATGCTTAGACAGCATGCAAACATTACACCATCTTTTATAAGGGATTTCAGCATCTACTGATTTTTGCACTCGGGAGATCCTAAAACCAATTTCCTGTACACTGTATTCAGCAATTAGCACTTATCTTTGAAATTTAATTCTGGTATCTCTATGGAAGATAAGACACTTGGGTTAAAGAGACAATGAGAAGAAAGAGGCTGAGGCATACATTATTCTTCTGAGAAATTTAGTTCTGACAAACAAGAGAGAGGATGTAGAGGTTATCATTGATAAAAATGTGATTTGTGATAAGCGTGGGTCTAACCTGAGGGGGAAGAAACCAGTGGAGAAAGAGACAGAATGCAGAAGAAAGGGAGTAACTGATAGAGCAAAGTTCTCTAGAGGACACAGCACCCAGAAGAGCGATAGGATACTCCCTTGTGCTGTGTAAAAACACCGTTTTGGAAGAATCAATTACCTGTAATTTTATTTCTTGTTCTTTTTCCTTTATCTGAATAGCATGTTTGGCCTGAGCAATGGGAGTCTCCCACATGCAATCTGATAGAAGGGAAAATAAGCGTTCCACAACCTGATTTATTGAAGGAAAAAAGACAATGAAATTTATAAAGAAGAAATTTTTTTAAAAATATATAGACTATTAAATCACACATGAAATACAACTGTAATATAATTACACCAATGTCCAACAGCTACTTTGGCTATGTTACTTTCTTTTTAGAAAGACCACTCACCCACTAGAAAGCGGGTTCCATTGCTCATATGTTGCCTTACTACACATGGGCCTCTGATTAGGCTGTATAACCTCACATATTTCTCTTCTGAGAGGCCCAGACCTTGTAAGAAATTCCAGACTGTTCTTCCCTTTTGACTTTGCAAGTATTCCCTCTCGCTCTACTACTCACACATCCTAACTTTATTTCTCCTTCCTTGAGAAAACTAATAAAGAAATTAGTCTCAAAAGTGGAAGTTGTGCTATTGAATATGTGACACATTTATAACTAAATAAACTATACACAAGTTTAGATTTTGGGTGAATCACAATGCAGGAATGGAAACAAGTCTTCTGGTAACTTTAAAAATAGAAACCTGGGCCATTTGGTCATCTTCTACACCAGATTCACAAGCAGGAAGCACAGCTTCAAGGACATGAAGTGCCAGGAGCCTTGTTCTTAAATTACCGACTAGAGGAATACCTGGTGGGGTAAAAAGACATTTTCTTATCATTGTGATGCAAATTCAAAGTTAAAAGGAACTTCTTGAAAAGAAATCCTGAGGTTGTTGAGCATTTATGAGTAAGGACTTCCTCTCAGTTTTTTGTTTTTCCGTTTTCTTTTTTGGTACGGAGGAGATCGAACTCAGAACTTTGTGCTTGTAAAACAGGCGGCACAACCACCCAGCTAAAATCCCCAGCCTGAAAGACTTCCTTTCAATCCATTATCACATGCATGAATAACCTGTTTATGCCTCAATTTTCATTTCCCACTAAAATAACTACCCATGCCAGGTACTATGCTATCCATTTTACCTGCATTAGCCCCATTAATCCTTCCAGACTCTGATTTATAGCCCCATTTTACAAAGAAGCCTGTAGCTCAGAGTAGTTAATCATTGACCACAGCCACACAGCTCAGGAGAGGTAGAATTTTAAATGGGCCTGTGAATCCCTTACACTCATGCTTATTGACACCTTCCCACTACCTCTCTCTAGTCCACCACCTGACTGACTCACAAAGACTGTTAGGGTTAATTAGGACAAAGCAGTCTACACTTTCCTAAAGTTAGCAAAGGTAGAGACAGAATACTGATGCATAAATACATTTTTTTTTCTACACATAATTATAACAAAACCAGTTGAAAGTAATTATCTGGGTTTTCTTTGTGCTTAAGAATTTAATATAAGCCTCATTTTATTAAATGAAATAAAAAGCTGTTGCAAATTATGCTACAGAAAAAATGCTGAAGTATACTGAAAATGTAAATATAAAATAACATGAAACACTATATTTTGTTCTAGCAATTTTAAAACATACTTGGGCTGATAAAAAAAGTTCTGGAAATGGATAGTTGTACAATAATTATGA
Source organism: Fukomys damarensis (assembly GCF_012274545.1). Lineage (NCBI taxonomy): Eukaryota > Metazoa > Chordata > Mammalia > Rodentia > Bathyergidae > Fukomys > Fukomys damarensis. The sequence goes on from NW_022900937.1 coordinate 15,668,902, forward strand.
ATATTCTTAATGGCACTGAATTGTTTTAAATGATCAAAATGATAAATTTCATATTGCTCACATTTTATCAAAATTTTTTTAAAAAGACTAGGAAAGGACTGTAGCAATCTATGTAAACAGACCAGACTTTTAGTCTAAGAGCCAGAAATTAGGCTTTCTATAGAGAACTGTCATAGCTATCACACAATCAGCAGTCACAAAGCAACTTAAATCACATCATGATAAAAAAAAAGAACGGGCCAATTCATATCTGTAACATCCCAATCCAAGAAGGGAGGCCAGAAAACCCGTGCCCAATTATTATATTAAACAGAATGCTCTCCATTTATTTTTAGTATGTGTCATAATCTAAACAAACAGGGTCAAAGTCTCTAACCCCACAATGTCTTCCAGTGCTCCCCCCACCCCCAGCAGCACTGTGGAATGACCCCAGAGCTTTCAACTGACCTACTTCTCTGCCCCCACCCCTCTTTTTTTTTTTTTTTTTTTTTTTGGTATCGTGGATTGAACTCGGGTCCTTGCGCTTGCAAGGCAGGCCACCGAACCACTGAGCTAAATCCCCGACCCATCCCACCCCTCTTTTTAAGAGAGGGTCTTGCTAAGTCACTAAATTGCTCAGGCTGGGTTCAAACTTGCAATCCTCTTGTTTCAGCCTACTAGAGTGCTGGGTTTATTGGTAGGTGCCATGAAACTCAACAGTACCACTTTCTATTATTAATCCTCTATCACTTGTTACACCTGAAAACAAGAAAACAAGAAAAAAAAAAAAACCTTTGAAATCAAGGTCAAATGTCTAATTTGTTAAAGTCTAAATATGATACGTGAAAAAACTACAACACAGGCAAAGGACATACATACCTGAGGAACACTTCTGAGACGCTATATTTAGAAGCACCTCTGTCCACTTTGGGGAAGCCATTTTTGATTGAATTGCTTTTGAAGACACAACTCTGCGAAGAAAAACTAAAAAATCCCCAAGATGGAGTTCGGCTGCATGTTGTTTCCTAAGAACAGCTGAAGAGTGAAGAGACAAGTTTACATTAAACCAAAAGGAAATGGTCTTATCTCACAGAGCTTACATTTGTATTGCAGGGAGCACAAATCTTGTTCTCATGCTAGGTTTTCAGTAAGCTACTGACTTTTGAAGACTTAAAAGCTAAATGAAACATCTTTTACATTGTCCACAATAAGACTGAATAAACTAGAATGTTTATGTGTACTTGTTTGATCTTTTTTAGCTACTCCTCTAAAAAGCAATGGTTCCTTACCCAAATCAAAAGTTCTAATGGACAAAATTTTTTGGATGGTCCATGGATCCTCTAAGATTGTATGAAAAGTATTTATGTGAGTGTATTTAGGTTTTTTTTTGGGGGGGGGTTGAGACAAGGTCTCACTATGTAGTTGAGAATGACCTAGAACTCACTATGTAGCCCAGGCTGGTCTCGAACTCACAGCGATCCTCCTGCCTCAGCCTCCCGAGTGCTGGGATTACAGGCGAGCACCACCATATGTGAGTGTATTTAAATAGGAAAAAGTTCACATCCTTTAATTTAATATACTTTCAAAAACTTCCATGACCCCTCAACTCCAACATCTCTAAAAGATATTCTGTCTTCTCAGATTCTACAAAACACAAAGAACCCCTAAACTTCTAGGCAAGCATGTGCTTTGCCAGAGAGCAATCTCTCTATATAGAACCTGTTAACACCATTACCTGTTTCTCCACCCGCATCTACACCACCTTCTTCCCTCTCCCATTCTCACCGATTCAGAACTACCTGCTCTTCCTGTAGTACACCCCCCTTCCCTATCACATAACGCCTTTAACACCTCCTCAACCAGAACTGTGCCAGTGGGCCAGCTATCCAGAATTCAATCCCCAGGGGACAGTTAAAAAAATGGAAAATTGTAACAAAATGGAGCCCATACATACAGTACTCTTTCAGAAAGATTCTGGCTTGCTGAAGTAACAAATACATAGACAAGTCAGTTGTGACGGAGGGGGACTCCCATTAGGGGTATGCTGCAGTGACAATGCAAGACCAACAACCTACCTTGACAAGAAGGTGCATCCAGCTAACACTACCCAGAGATGGGTGTTCAAGTCTATGACATGACTAAACTAATGAGGACAACTACAGCAGAAACAACTGAGAACTCCTCCACCTCTACATTTCTTCCACACAGAACTCTGCCTCTTCTTCACTTACACGCTAAGCAAACAGTTTTTCATGTTAAATGCATGTATTTCACTCCAAGCTTGTCCCTGCACACTCTAGTTTAACAGCTATTTCTTCCATGAAGCCTTCTCTCTTTGTAGAGGCTCCCTGGGAAAACTTTGTATAAGGTCATTCTACTTCCCACCCGCAGCAAGTATTTCTGAAAAAAAACACTAACATAATTAAATTATTTAAAGCCTAGAGGCCCTAAATATAAAGCTGATTGATACAATTTGATTGTACAATTTGTGTCTGAGGGTCATTGCTACATTTCAAATGGAAAATGTACCTTCTTTCCAATTAAGTATTTTAGAAGGATTAGGGGTTACTAATACCTGGCAGACTGCTCTGAATTCCTGACCGCTGCTGACTAGAGTCATTCCTTGCAATCTTCAATATAACAGAGAGGGTCCAATGACTGTCTCTGAAGGACAACTAGAGGGAAATGTCATGGACACAGAGACCGCTATTACAAAGCCAAGTCGTAGTCACAGAACTGGCTTTCTCTTTACTGGACACAGAAAGAGTCAGTTTTCTTGAGGCTCTCAAGGCTGGAAAGTGACTCTACAACCTCTCCTCTGTGGTCCACCGGTGAGAACATCGTCTCTTAACAACACTTGTCCCCTACTGGACTTCAGGGAAGCAGGAGGTGGCAGGAAACATCGTTTTCACTTTATCAGACCTTGCGAGTCTTTGAGGAAGGGACCCTCCTCTTACACAGATAGAAAGAAAACAAACTCGCCACTGATTTAGCCTCTCAAAACTGGAAAGCTAGTTGGTCCTTAGTTAGATTTCTATAACCTTCAGACTTAAGAGATTCAGACATTTCTTCTGACCTTCTTCGTTATAATGCAATTATCTGTTTACATGTCTGGCTCCCTCATTGCTTTAAAAGGCTCATGAGGGCAGAATAATACTTTATTATTTTGCATCCCCAGGATATTTCTTCTATCTATCTAGAGGTCAACAATACTAATATAATTTAAGCAGTATCTCCATTTAACTTTTAATATTTATTATAATATTCCAATATTAACATTCACGGAGCTTTTACTATGTGCCAGGCACTATTCTACAGGCTTTAATGTATTAGGTTATTTAATCCTCATAACAATCTTTGGAGGTTGGTTCTATAATTATCCTTATATTTATACATGACAGAATTGGAACACAGAACCGTTAAGTAACTTGCTCTCTTACTTTATCAATCCATGTAATCCAGAAAGGACTTGAAGGGTTCCACAGTTACTATGGTGATAAGATATGTCAGGATCACAATCTTTTTTGAATAAGTGACCAACCTCAGACATCTCTTCCCTTAATTATATAAAAGATATATGTAGTAGTTCTGCAGGGTATAAATTTTACTGAGAACAGTGTTCACTATAAAGTCACCAGAAAAATGCCATTTATCAGCAACCAAAAAGCATGCAGTAAATATAATACAGAGTTCTATCCTTAGCACAGAATGGAACAACATATGGAGAAGTCAAGCTCCTCTCTCAAACATCAAAACCCCTAGGCTCCAGCAACCCTTGAGGCCAGGACTGTGGTTAGAGATGGTTTGTCAGGACCAAATACTAAGAAACAATCTGAGCTTCCCCTAGGCAAGACATAACCTGGAGGAAGTCAGTCACCTAAAATCTGTCTCCTAGAGCTGGACAGCCAAAGAGAGTCTAGGCTGAACCTAGAGAAAATGTACAGCTTGGTTGTAGGCTCAGGATAAACAGACTTTAATCAGAGGAGGTTTCATTCAACTTGTCTAAATCATACAGAGCTGAAAGAAAAGTGGTTTGTAAATGAACAGACAAAAACCCTTTCATGTCTCACAATGGAAAGAAGTCTACATTTTTATCACACTCAATAAGGGTGCAGTAAATACCACTAGTTAATGAGAGAGAAAAAGCCTATGATACCTCTGAAGTCTTTCTTCTCAGCTTCTCCACTAGAGTCAACTTTTTTTTCTTCTTCTTCAAGCTCTTCTCCTTCCCCTTCTCCAAAAGAGGCCATAAGTAGTACACCAGTTTGAGATAACAAGCTCTTCAGTTGACTACAGAGTAGATCCAACAAGGATTGAACTACCTTGGGGCTCAGTTTATCAGCATAGGTCCTATGTGAGATACAAGGAATTTTTTAAAGTGGTAAGAATAGAAAAGGCAAACACTGTGGAACGTGTGGCAAGACCAGGCCCAGGATAGCTCTACCAAGACATTTACGACACTTACCCTGTAGTGATAGCTAGAATCTGAAGCAACCTGGTACTGGCCACTTTCAAGGCTGTGCTCAGCTGGGAAACACCAGTCTTTGGCAATAATTGCAAGGGTTGTCCTAACATGGTGTCTGTACCACATAACTGTGACAGGACGTTTAGAAGACCGGTGGAAATTGCCAAGGAAACATCCACTGGTTGATAATGAACACTCAGGGCAAAAACTGTTACCAAAAGGAGACGTTGCTGGGCTTCTATTAAAAAAAAAGAGAGGGAAATGACTGATAATATTTTTAAACAGTAATTTGCTAAAATTTTTTCCAAAACGTAAAGAGTAATATGGAATTTTTATTCTTTAATGACAGTCTAAGGATATTAAGCATATAAAACAGCATAATTACCCACCATGCCCTCAGGTAAAAGGCATCCTGCATCTTGCATCTGCAAGAATAACGACTCACCAATGTGATGTTTATTTGCTTGCAGGGCTCTCTCCAGAGTAGCAGACAACTGTTGGTAAATCTTGTGCACAGCCACTTGGATTTCAATCTGAATACTTCTCTTAGCTGCTCTGATCCCATCCTGAATTACACATAAATTACATGTTATTAGCAATAATAATACATTTTTGCAAAAGAAGTAATAACATTTTATCCCTAGACTATCCTAGGGCACGTGATTAGTTTTTATTTACTATCTCTCAGCATATAACAGATTAATAATAAATCTATTTTAAATGGTTGATAATTCCTAACTGTACAATCTTTCTTTATAATAGAGCAGTATTTCCTAAGAATATGATATACAGGCAGCATTTAAAAAATTATAAAAAGAATCAAATCTAGGTAACAATCAAATCTAAAAATGTAAAACACTTTCTAAACTCTAATTTACATCTCTAGCTCTACCTAATCTGGCTACAGGATAATAAAACTGAACCAAAAAGTACAATAGCATTATGGCTTATCTAATCCTAACTGTATTTAGGAGCTTAATCAGATAGCTTTAAAAGGTTACTTTTAAATCTTTACATTTTTAAACCTCAATCACAAACACTACAGTTTCATAGTACAATGTCTTTATCATACAAAGACAGTTAAAATCTGAGTATACTTCAAAGTGTTACCTACCTGATAGTGATGCAACCGGCCACTCTGTCCTTTGGCTCCTGAGTGTCCAACAGTGCCTAAACCAAAACACCCTGCAAGGAACTGCAGTCTCACAGATGTGAGCAAGGTGGACGACTGAAAGCCTGAACTAGACCTGCTTCCTGCCAACGAGAGGCTACCTTTTTCTTCCATCCCAGACAACAGAACAAGGATCTGGTGAAGTGCCTCCAAGCGAAGCTTGAGGAGAAAAACATATTTTAGAATTCTTCACTGAACTCAGGTATAAAAGATTCCTGTACACCACAATCTATTATTTAGCACAAAAAATTCTGACATTTCCTAGTAACCTATTCTGCCAATTTTTTTATTATTATTACTGTTGTTTATTTCAAAATACCTCTAAAAACTCTATAAGAATGCTTAAGCATTTAAAAGAGCTACAAAGTACAGAGGGAAAAGCACCTGATTTAGATTTGTTTTTGGTGCTGGGGACTGAACCCAGGGCTTTGCCCATGTTAATTTAACCATGTGCTCTACTACTGAGCTATAACTCTGGCTCTTAAAGAAAATTTAGATGAAGATGTGGTATTAAGACTAAATCTTTGGTCTTTGAAAAGTAAGTTAACTTCTTGAGAACCAGTTTCTTCAAGTATAAATGAGATTAACAGTACCTTATTTAACCTACTCACAGAGCTATTGTGAAGCTCACGAGTGATGTAGTCAAACATTTCAAAACTGTAAGGTAGTATAAGCATAACAAGATTATATAGAATGAATATTGTCTTTGGGGAAGGGGGCAGTAGTAGGGATTGAATCCAAGCCCTCTGCAATGAGCTACATCCCCACTCTTTTTTTTTTTTCAAATTTTGAGAGAGGGTCTCACTAAGTTGCTAAATTGTCCAAGATGGACCTAAACTTGTAGTTCTCCTGTCTCAGCCCCCTGATTGTTGACATTATGGGCCTGCACTAGGCTCACCTAGAAGGAGTATTTTTTTAGCTCAAAAATTAGAATTCTGAATTGTTTCTCTGTGGTTCTCTTGAACTTTGGCCTCTATCTTCCCGATTCACTATAGAGAATCTGAGAGGCAGATCCCTATTATCACCAGCCAATGATCCTAGTTTCTAGGAGACAAAGAAAGGCTTACAATTAGAGTACCTCATTATTCTAATAAGTGACAGTTTTTAAACATACTTTTGTCCAGTTCAAACAAAACACAGCACTGTTTTAGTCAAGAAAGAATGTCAAAGTGCTTGGGTGGATGAAAGGAAGAGACAAAGAATGGGGAAAAAAAGAAGAGCTTTTCCATGCATTGTACATTTGGTGATTCCAGAATCTCTTGTGGGGAATAAACAAACACTTACTTCTGCTCTTAACTGCTGCTGTTCCATTGCAATGATGGAAGCCTGGGGACTTGTAGACATACTTTCCTCTGGTTCTTTAAAGCCTGGAGTATTCCCCACATCTCCACTCACAAAGCTTACAACATTTTCAATCAAAGTGTGAACTCCCAAAGACTTGGTGAAGTCAAAATCAGATTCAAAGGAGTAAGAAGAGTTGTATAACCAGTCTCTGCTATGTTTCAGACGGACCCAAGAGTCACTCAGGGATTCCAACTGACTATGCATAGGACCTACACACAAACAGAGCAAACATGTCAATGGCAGTGGAGCAGAGCATACATTCCGAAACCAAATGAGGGCTGAGCACTGCTTAACATACCGACTGGTGAGAAATGGACACTCATGTTTGAATGCATGCATGCATTAAGTGAATCTAAGCAAAATGCTTTGGTTTAAAAAAAAAGGAAATAAACAAAAACTAGAGCAATGTAAAAAAATAAAATGAAAGCCCTGTTCATGTACTAGTGTCTCTGTAAGTGCTTTACCAACACTGCCACAAGAAAAAAAAAAGGCAGAAGCTGCTCTCAAAATGCTGAACTTAAAAGGCTCTGCACTATTAAACCAGATCATCATGTATGAACAAAAAGGAACTACCCATTTAGGACATTACTAAGACCTACTTGAAACAGAATTTCATCTAATTTAACATTAATCATTGTAAAAGGTAAGTTAAAAGTGCACATAATGTCTATAGACCTACAATGAAACATTACCAAAAAGTGAATATAGAAGGGCAAGTAAACTTACACAGAAAAGGAGACATAAACATCACCCCTTGGGTTTCATTAATATTACGAATACTTAGACCAGGAAGGCCCCAAAGACCCCAGAGGGGGTTTTTTTTCAGCTGCCTGCCTGCCTGCCTGCCTGTGATCACCCGGCGGCGTGCACGCGAGCTCCCGGCCTGCGCGGGAGCCCCC